>NW_016164861.1:1984-19765 GCF_001687245.7 Rhagoletis zephyria | reverse complement strand
TTTTTTTTTGTTGCTGTAGTTTATTCGTTTACTGGTTATTACCTTTTTTGTTGCTTTAGCCGCTGTTGCCTCATTGTATATTATAATCTTCATTTAGCGGTAATCTTCTTCGTGGGGGTTTTGTGTCTGAAGCTCATAAATTCGATCTGATGGCATGGGATGAAGCCACAAAAAAATAAAAAAACGTTTATGATATAATAAATAAAAGGAAACAAGGAAGTTTAGAAGCGATATTTATTAGGCACCGTCACATTCGTACATTGGTAGTACTATATATACTTGCTCCAGTAAAAGTCTTTTCGTCTGCAAATGTTTTACTTTATAGAGGCAACGCAAACGAGAGAATTAGAAATAGACACTAAGATGACAAGCGATAACTATTTTTGTAATCATAACATTCCCTGCCATAGCGGGTGCAGCATCAATGATTCACTCAGCTTACAAACTCAAGTCTACTCCTTTTGGGTGAGACTTCCAAAAACCCTCTGCAAAGTAACAACCGAGCGGTACTCAGAGAGGAGGAGGAAAGACAGACATATTTTCAAGATGAAGAATAAAGGTTAGAAAGATGTGGGTGCGGAGAGGTTGAGATAGGCTGGAATGCAGAAATGCTATCGGGGGAGTTCCCCACGAGTTCGCTTCCCAGTTTAAAAATAAAGATTTTTCAAAAACTACTTCATTGATACCCATATTGTATTAATTCATTTGATATATTTAATTTTAATTGAATCTGATTTTCAACTAGGTGGCAATCCTTGAAAACCTCAAAATTCTTTGAATGTTCAGAGAAAAGATTTCTTATTACTTTTTCGTTAGACACTCATATTTTAATACATATTCCATTTGACTTGCGTTTAATTAAATTAAATCTGACTTTTTAAACAGTCGGCAATCCTCTTGAAAATATTTTCGCTCTACAATCTTATTAAACCTCTTTCGCTGGACACCCATATACTGTAATACATAATCCAATTACCTATGTGATTCCTCTCATTCAACTTGAGTTTGACTTTATAAATAAGTGGCAACCCTTCTAAATGTAGTTTAGAATTTCAACATTTTAAAAACTATGTCGATTGATAGCCATAAAATAACAATTTATTTAACTTATTAAATTATTTCAACTTTACTTGCCTTATTTAATCTATTTCATAATTCCCTTAATTCAAGCTGCATTTAATTTTTTAAACAGGTGGCAACCATACTACATGTAGTTAAGAAATCAAGCCTTTTCAAATGCATTTCGAATGATAGATACGTATACTGAAGTAATTCATTTAATAAAATTCAGTTAAATTTTATAGCAGGTGGCAACTCCTTTCTCGTTCTAACCAATAATCGGACCCCGGCAACATAGGGGCCATCGATGCCAAATTTAAGTAGCTATATTTTTTATATACAATTTCAGGCAACCTTGTTTAAAATATTTTGGAAAGTGAGCTTTCTTAAACCTCTTTCATTTGACACCCCTAATATAATATTGCTTCTAAATAATCAAGTTAATGGAATTTTTTTTTTTTCAAACTGGTGGCAACCCTCTTCGAAACATTTTTGTTTTTTGAAATGAGCATTTGCCATTTAACAACCGTAATGCGATATTTGATCAATTCTATTAATTTGATTTAACTTTATAAGTTGCAACTCCCTTTAACCGAAGCCGAGGTGGGTAATGTTTTCAGAATCGTTGTTATTTATGCTGAAATAATTAACCGCTCAATGAAGTGGTAAATAAGTATAATTTGCTGATGCACAGAGTTTAGTACAGTACCAAATAATTATTATGAAATAGACAAAATTTGTTTCGACTCGTATAAAGACCTTAATTTTAAATCTTTTTTTTTTTAGCATTTTAGTGGCGAAAAGTTAATTCAGGCATGGGCAGACATAAAAAATAACCACTAAAAAGTCTTACAAATTGTTATTCTTAAAGAAGACATTACGTAAAAATATGATATGTACATATGTATGTAAGTATGAACAATTTATTCAAGCTACACAAAAGAGCTCTAAACATTTTGCCAAAAAATTTAATTGTTGTCAACTTGGTTCTCAAATTTTATTGGCTAAAATGAATATATTAAAAAGCGACAAAAAAAAAAGAATAATTGTATGGATTTATGTTCGTAAAATTACTAAAATGATTTTATTAACAAGCTCAGCTAAGAGGTACCCATAGATACGCTTAGCTGCATACTAAGCACAAATCAGCGAATCGATAGCTTATGCCAAGCACGTTGTAAACGAAACTTTTTAGGCGGCTATCGGTCGTTGGTACTCTGCAGTACTGTCGCAAGGTGACACACCCCAGCGCGTACGTATCAATTATATTTTATGTAAAATTCAAATTTTCGGTTGTAGGTTTCACAGCAGACAACATTTTTATCTCTTCCATTTTTGGTTTGCCAATATCTTTGGCATAATCACACATATGTAGTCATGCCATTCGTTTGCAGCAATTTAATGTATGTACTAATGTGTACTCTGTGGCTTAACGTGCCTCCATATCCGCAAATGAATATGAATCTATAGTATGTAGATATGTACATATTTAAGTATATATTCTAATTTCCCAATATTTGCAAATTTTTCAGACGTGGCTTGGCATCTACATATATATGTAGTATGTATGTATGATAAATGATGCTGGTGGGTTGTGATTTTAGATTACGTTTTTTTTTTTTTGTCAAGCCTGAAAAACCTGACTTACTTTTTAAATATATTTGATGGGTATATCTGCTATTTAATAAACGGTCAAAGGCCTAGAGTAAAACTCTTCAGGCTTGCTAAGTGAGTAAGAGCCAAGAGCGACCGTATCTAAAATTGTCGGAATTTAAAAATTTTTCTAGATTCTTCGCTTGATAGCATCTGCTCTTCTTGTCTAAATGATGAAGACAATGATTTCAATGAATAAACCTGGGTGTTTGCCTATTAGCACAGCGCACAAACTGTTTCAGTGTACCTAATTTAGGCTTGTTTAAAAAAAAATTATTTCATCGCATCATCCTTCAAACAGTTGCTTTATCTTACTGCAATAATATTACATTTACATTGAGCCCAAATGCGTCATTTGGGCGAGAAACCTCAAATGCGAGGCCAAATCACGCATTTCTCCATACAAATTCACATTTCCAGAATGACGCATTTCGACGCATTTACACAAAATCACGAAACAAATGCGTTCCAATTGCCGTACTATTTTATTGAACGCACTCAGAAACAAAAGGTCCACAAAAGCTTTGGTTTGTCTTTGACATTTGGAATTTTTCAAACACAAAACAAACACAACGAAATAAATAAATCTTTGAAATTTGTGTGTAAAAATTGTTAATTTATACAAGAGCTTTACACATTTTTAGTTTAATCAAAGAATAATTGCCTTTTTGTGTCCAAAAAGCGTTAACAATATAATAAATGTATTGTTTGTTTACATACATTTTGTTTTTGTCTTCCCTTTTCATTTGATGAGAACTCAAAGCAAATGCGGATCAAGCAGTGTCAACACCTTCAAATAACTGATTTCAAATCACGCATTTTGGTCCAATGTAAATGTAATATAACACAATCGGACATTGACTTGTCAAAACCACTCTTTCTAAGCCTCAAAAGCCCTTCTGACCGTCTCTGGTCTATAAAAGACCAGAAAGACTTTGTTGTTGCACATTTACTGATCTTCGCTTCGGACTCGCGGAGCTGAAATGAAACCCATCTCAACAAGAGAAGTCTATGGCTGGTCAAAAATGCCATCACACTCTCTCCTGTTTCGGGCAAAAAGCTTCAAGGGTGTCTGTCGTCCATAACCTACTACGTTTTCATATTAAAACTCCGCATAGTGTTCTCCTTTCATATAAAATGTGGGTAAAAATAGAATTATGGATGGATTCAAAAGAAAACTTCTGTCGTGGAGGATTTGGAACGCCGAATTCTTGTAGAATTTCGTTCGATTTTCAAAAATGGGGCAAATTAAAGGGCTTGCCTTATGAATGTGCTATAAATTCTATTGTTTATTTTTTTGAAAAGGGTTGCCATCTGTAAAAAAATTAAATTCTAATGGATTAAATGACAATATAGGTATAAATCGAAATGGAATGGTTGCCACCTGTTTGATAAATTCATCTTGAATTAGCCAAATTAGGTAAGTGAAATACGTATCACAATCAGTGTTGCCAGATTCACAGTTTTAACCGTAAATTAAAGTTTTAAGACTAGCTGACAGTCGTTTAAATTACCTCCTTATACAAATTACAGTTTTTTCGAAATTACCGGATTGCACGAATAAATTAAAATTTCTCTTTCGTTTTTTTTTGTATGCAAATTTTTAAGAAAAAGAGGAGCGTTTCCTCATTTCAAACAAATGACCATTTAATTTCAGTCGCCCCAGCAAATATGGAGAGAATATTTCCCAAATCAATTTGAATAAAACAGAAACTAAAGTAGAAATTCTAGGACACTCTGCTACTTCATTTTAAGAACTAAGGATTTCTTAAAAAAATACTTCAGGAGGTACTAAATTTGAGGTATCGAATCAAATGCTCAAAAAAACTAACAAAAAAGTTTACGAAAAATAATGAAACGTTCCATTTTAAAAAGCGTTTTTATTTTACATTAATCGTTTTTTGCTATTTATATTTAATAAAATAAATAAACCGTAATATGTTAAAAACTCTCTTGGGTTTTGAAGTTTACAGTTTTTTGGTCGAAAGTACAGCTTTTTTTTACAGTTTTTTGAAAAATTAATCTGGCAACACTGATCACAATATGGGTGTTAGATGAAAGAGGTTTGAGAAGGTTTTAGATTGAAAATATTTTGAAGTAGGTTGCCACCGGTTTGTAAAGTCTTTTGTGATTGTTCGGACGAAGTTTATAAAACGTCAAAGTTAGCAACTCCGTAAAATGTAGGATTTGCCTACTGAAATGCACTTAGAATTCACCGGAAAAAACCAAGGCATCTTGGGATCTCGAATTTGTCTTAGTTGAGGGTTATCTTTAAGACTGCAAAATTACTTTCAAGGCGCATGAACCCCTGTTCTTCTACTTAGTAGGCGCAGCCATTCATATTGTTTATAACTATTACTTTGAAGAACACTGCAAAACAAAACTCTCTGCACTAAACAAAAGTGATCTTCAATTTAATTATAATCGACATCACGACACCTTTACGGCTGGTCAAACCACATTAAGTTACGCCCAACAATTTTATTAAAAACAGCACAGAGGCCAACATCTTCACCGCCTTAATCACTACCAATATAACTTAATCGAAACTACAAGATTTCCTTGAAGATTACACACAACTACATAGCAACAACCAAACAGTCACCGAGCCAGCAGCGCGTCATGGGGCGCGTCTTTTGTGATGTTGGAACTGGCTTTGCATATTTGCTGCCACTTACAAATCGCACATCAGCACAACGCTTGTGCCAGGTATTACACATTAAAGCAGCATTTATTAGTTAATAAACGAACAAGAAAATATCTAATCAAATTTGTATATTAATGCAAATTAATTGATTACAAAACCAAAAAAAAAAAACAATATACACTGCATTAGTATAATTAATGAATTGAGTAACTATGTATGTTTTGGTTGTTGTATGTTTGTATGGTTAAGCCGCATTAGCCAAGAGCTGACTGCTAAGCCAAACATTAATCGAAATGTAAATATGTACATATGAGGCCATGAGAACAGAAGTGGCCTAACCCACAACTTTTTTGTTTTTGTTTTTAACTTCTTAAAATAGTTTAAAATGTAATAATTTTTAAAGTAAAGTTCGCTTATTCCTTATTTTAATGGTACGCTATGTAATAATCGGCTTTTATTTTAAAATTGATCCCATTTGAGACTATTTTAAGTAGGCTAGCTCAAAAAAATTAATTTTGGGTTAGGCCAGTTCTGTTCTCAGGGCCTCATATACATATCCATACGGACATCAAGTAAGCAAATAATTAGCAACAGACACTACATAAAAATTACTTGTTTAACATAATAATTATGGTTGCACATTAGAGTGCATCACTCTACATACAAAAAAAAAAAAAAATAAAAATCGGCACTATTTTTCGATCGGTAATATATTTTGTTTTTATATTTTAAGACTTCCGCCAAAATATTTTGGAAAAATATTATGATTTTATTTAAAAATCGAGTCTTCTATAATGAAATTAATTTAGAAAAAGTGTTTTCTAAAAAATCACCCTCGATGATAGAATAGTTTTTTTAAGCTTAAAAGGTCTGCATAAAAATGTGTAGAAATTTTATCAACGAAATTAAAATAACAATTTTTTTTTTGGGTATTTTGAAATGAGTCCAGCGGAAGTCATAAAATGCACTCACTTTTTTGATGATACACCCTAATGTACATAAATATGTAGGTATTTATTTACAAAAGTTTATTAATTTTTCAAATATGTTTAAACCAAACAATTTGTATGCTTTGGGTTACTTCACTGCCAGCCACCGCAGCAGCAGCGGCGGCAATAAAAGGCGCAGCTGATAGATAAGTTGTTTCGCTCGCTGCTGTTCGTCTCGCTGTTGTATTTTATAGTTTTTTTTTCTTTTGTGTTTGCTTCCATATTTAATATAGCAAACGGTATTTTAATTTTAAGTTTATTTCTTTTTTTTAGTAGCAAACATATATATTTTATTTTAGAACAGCGGTAATTAGTATTTATTTTTAGACGTCAAGCACTAAGTGAAAAAATTGACTTTTGCTGCCAGCGATATTTAAGCAGTTTTTCTGTATTGGCAAATATTTTTAATTTAATTTTTTCCTCACGAAAACTCATAAGAGTAATTTTTTACTTTTTATTTATTTAGTTTTTTCTTTTTATTTCTGATATCTACATAAATCTACTTAAATGAAAATTAATCTCATGTGGATTTGCTGCATGCCAAAATTTTTTACACTTAAATAAAAATACTGCAGAAACATTTATTTTTCTTTAGTTAAAAAAAGATTGCTTAATTTTTTTTACGCTGGCATTTCTCTCAATTTTTATGCCCACTTAAAAGTGTTTGTTGGCAAATTCTTGCAATAAATAATTTCCAAAATTTTTCTTTCTGATTTACTAATCACTCAGACCAATAGCTGCGGGCAGATAAAAAACACTGAAAATATTTTGGTCAATTAAATTTATGTGCATGCGAGGTCTAATCAATCGAAAACTTGGAGGCAGGCTTTATGGAGGTGTTTTCTGTCGGGAACTCTCCTTCAAAACTATGTTCAGGCTTCCGGACTTCTGCAGTGTCTTTCAGGCGGAAGTAGTTACCATTAAGGAAGCGGTGGACGCATTGCTAAAGAGTGTGGCGCCAATTAGGGAGGTAAGCATATACTCGAACAGTCAGGCGGCCATCAGGACCCTGAACACTATGATCGTGCGTTCGAAATCGGTAAGGGAATGTCTGACCACTCTATCAATCGCATCGGAGTACTTCGTAATAAGATTAGTTTGGCTGACATGGCGCGAAATTGCGTGGCTCATGACCTGGCAACGAAAGGCACCCTTGAAACGTTAGGACATGCGCATTTGTCAGATCCTTCTGGCCTCGGATGGACTGGGGGGCGATCACGCGGTAAGGCTAAGGATCTAAACTGATTGCTTTTTTATTAGCCGCTGAGAGGAAGATGAGTTGGAGTCATTTCAACACGGTATATTAGGATGTGCAGCCTCCGAGGAGCTGAGATGGAAACATTCAGCTCTCAGACATCGAATTCACCCGTATTCGAGATTTTGTTATTGGCTCGCGGCGATTTGCCGACTAAATTATTGACCTCCTATCAGTTTTCCATGGTATCACAAAGGACATACTTTCAGGGACCATAACTTTTATTAAAAAAATCGCTCTTTAACAGTTATTTTTTTAGTTTTATTTAATTACTCCTCAAATAACAGTTATTTCTCATTTTTATTTAATAAGTCCAAAATAACAAATATTTCAGATTTTTATATAAATAATCTGCAAATAACAGTTATTTTCGATTTTTAAATTATATGCCTTCGATAACAGTTATCGAATACTTTTATTCATAAAAGTCATAAATAAAAGTCAGTCAGTGACTTTTACTTTCAAAGGTCATCAATGTAAATCAGTCACAGACCTTTATTTTTTAAATCTTGCTTATAAAAGTCATTTAAATAAGTCGTAGTAAACTTTTGTTCTCCAACACACACTTTAAAAATAAAAGTCGCTGACTGATTTATATTGATGACTTTTAAAAGTAAAAGTCACTCACTGACTGATAGTCTTCGATAACTGTTATCTAAGACATATGATATAAACATCAAAAATAACTGTTATTTGCAGATTAATAATAATAATAATAATAATATGCAGATTATTTAGATAAAAATCAAAAATAATTGTTATTTTAGATTTATAAAATAAAAGGAAAAAATTATTGTTATTTTTTTAAATTTTGCGTAAAAAATGCAAATAATTTTTTTTTTTCAAATTTGATTCTCAGTGAAAAAATAAAAACGATTGGTATGTATCACTTAATTGTAGAACATTTACTTCATAGTGAATTTTTCAATGACAGTTTTCATCAATAACTGTTATGTTCCGTCCCTGCATTCTTTTGATGGTCCAGGTATGCTCATTGCCTTGAGACAGCCACTTTAACCTAAGCTAACCTAACCTAGATCTAATCAAATTCTGTGAGAAATGGGCGTTAAAATCTTTAATAAACTGTAAAGTATTTTTCGAAAAGAAAGCTACTCACTCATACGCACTTTTCCCTTCACTCGGCTAAAGTCTCCCAATGCGAATGGGCAATTAAAAATTCAGCCTAGCAAACATTCTTACATACATACATACATATTTGTCGTAAAAGACAAACGTACAAACTTTTGAAGTACCAGCAAAAAAAAAAAACATGCACTGATCTACATATTTGCAGTGCGAATAAACTTAAGTAGACGCATGTAAATACATATGTATGCACTTTTATTTATGTATACACTTATGTACTTACGCATACCAGATGACAGCAGGCGTCAGCGCCCATGACAAAAGCAAAGGCAAAGACGTAAGTCGAAAAGTACACACAGAGCAAGCAATAATAATAACAACAAAAGCAAAAAGAACATTAATGAAATGATATGAAACATATTGAAAATGGAAGCAACTCAAAAACATTTAAAAAAATTATTTAAATAAAAAACCAAAGAAACAAACAGTAAAACATTAAACAGCGAAACAAAAAGGCAAGTAGAAAGTAATGAGGGCCACAATAAGTCACGGACAAGCAAAATAAGTAACTGACTGCCGCACTGACAGACACAGCTCGACTGATTGATTTACTGTGTTGCTAGCATGACCGACTACTCAAATTTGGCACACCGCATCACTGACAGCGTGACACTCAAAGTCTGACTGACTGCTTAACAGCGACTAGACGAATGGCACAGTTGACGTGAAGACGGACAAGTAGAACACATTTGACATTGTAAGAAATTTTGCTTTTTTCATTTCGTCGACTTTTTGTTTTATTTTTTTATTGCTTTTTTTATTTTTTTAGACGCGTTTTAATATTTATTAATTTTACATGCTTTAATTAGTATATGTATTTATTTTGTTTTTTGCTAAAATTAAATGTCTTTCTTTCTGCCGAGAAGTAAGAACAATTGAATACATTTATAGCTGCAGTCCTTTCTTTTCTTTGAAAATTTGTTTTATCAACATATTTGTAATAAATATTTTTGCTTAGATTTTATGTACAAAAGGGAGTTGCTATTTTCTTAATACTCAGACTTTCCAATAGTTTTGCCCATAATGAAGACATACCGGAATCCAAAATCAACAAATCTCGCTTACTGCTCCGGATTCTGGTAAATAATACAGTACCATTTCCCATTTTGGGAGATATCTCTTCTAAATTTTAGTGGTTTAAAGTGATTACAATGAAGAGGCAGTATTCGATAACATTAACAAATAATTTATTTGAAAAAATGAAGGGCGGATGGAAATTTTGCCATCATTCGAAAAAAAATTTCGTGTCACGGTGTTTGTGGTCAACTCCTCCGAAACGACTTGACCGATTCGTATGAAATTTTTTTGTTTTGTATATTTGGTAGGTATAAAAATAGGTGGTAAAGTATATTTTATACCGCTAAGTTAAGGGGCGTGGCACCTCCCATACAAACCAAATTTTTCATGCCGCATATCTCTGGAAGTGTTCATGGTAGAGTCCTGGATCTTGGTATGGAGATATATGAAATCAATCGCATAGTCAGGCGAAAAAATGGATGTTATTGTTATTGGGAAAGGGGGCGTGGCACCTCCTATAAAAATCGAGTTTTTCCATACTGCATATCTCTAGATGTGTTCATTGCAGTCAATGGACCTTTAATGAAATTTTTTGTTGAGCTTCATTCGGAGACACCAGCATTGGGTTGTCCAGGGGTCAATCTCAAATGCCCACCGTTAAATCAACCATCAGCGCCATCAGCGCCATTGCGCTCCTTGACAAGACATTTATATCTGATTTTTCTTGACACTTTGTCTTTATTTTACGTAATTCTAAAATTCAACGAAACTTATGTATGTATGTATATACANATAGATTCTCGATCTAAGTCGGCATTTGTATTGAAAGTAAATGCTACTAAATATTAGCTAAGATGGAGGATTTTTAAGAATGCTAATTCATTATGAAAACATTTTAAATTTCCAGGCGTACATAGAAAACTTGTCACTTGCGCACTTTGTTGTTATTTCTTCTCTTTATTTAAATAGATTCATTTGTTGTGTAATTAGGTGCCAATGGCAATGAATTATTATTATTCCTTTTTTCAAATGTTAGCATAAATATTTTCATTGATAAATTGTTTGTAAAAAATTAGCAAAGCCGCTTTTTAGTACAACAGCAACAATAACAACCCAAACAAACAGCATAGTTAAGTGAATATACAAAAAAAATTAAATAACAAGATCTTGAATAGCATAATATTAAATAATGAGAATAGGTAGTAAATTGTTGTGACAAAGCAGCGGCGGCAGCAGCCGCAGCAATGAAGAGAGATGAAAGAGGTGTGCCAGAGTGTACATAACTTGAAGAAGTCAGGCAGGCGAAACTATACAAAACGAATGACACTCAATAAATTAGCGTACAATTTATTAACAAAAAATTTAAAAATATATAAATATACATATACATGTATGTAGTGATGTGTATTGTTTTGCTGGTGTTGCCGTAAAGTTCATTATTGTAGGTCACTTTAAAGTGTTTGCATGCATGTTTGTTGCTGCTATTTTACTGAACTTGGCTCTCTGAAGTTTGTAGTTTGCGCACGATTTATTCATAAAGCAAAGTTTTTAGGTGAACAGCAAAAAAAGAATGAAGAAGTGCTTTGCAAACTGGTGGCGTGATATATTTTTAAAAAGGCCAAGGAACGCATGAGAAAAGATCATGGAAAAATAATCATAAAAAGTTAGCAGAATTTCAATAGTCTCAGAAGCACAATGTAGTATACCATTTCAGTATTTTTGTAATAAAAGTAAAAAAAGAGTTGAATTATGTAAAGTTAAAGCGCAGCCGCTGCGGATTGGCCTTTTCATGTAGACCAGGCCAGGCGTACACTTAAACAACAAAGTCGTAATGAAATGCAAAGAACACGTTTACGTTACACGTAATAAAAAAAAAAAAAAACGGGGGAAAAATATGTAATTCATTCAAAATATTGTTTTCGTAAGATTTTTTTTGTGTCAAAATTGCCTTAAGCCTTCAATTGCTTGTAAGATAAGTGCCACGCTTAACACGCCTACTCATATATATGTATATGCACAATTGTAATATGTGCATTAGGGTGCCTTACCAAAAAAAAAAAAAAAATGGTTTACACCGGAATTATACAGTTTATTATATTCTAAGACTTTGGCCAAAATATTTCGGGAAAAATACTAAGATTTAGGTGAGCTGCACCGATTTAAAAATACCTCAGAAAAATCTCTTTATTAAAATTTCGTTGATACAATTTGTAAGTATTTTTATGCAGACCTTCTAAGTATTAACTCTTCTATCATCTAAGTTGATTTTTGGGCAACACAATTTTTAAAACTAATTTTTTTTTATAAAAAAAAACCTCGATGGGCCAAGCACACTTAAATGTTTTAATTTTTGAAATGTTTTTGGCGGAAGTCTTAAAATAATAATTTTTATAACGCCTATAGAAAAGCAGTACCATTTTTTTATTTAGAGTGATGCACCCTAATGTACTTGCTTACATGTAGTTAGTATATATATGTTTGCTTTTGTAAATTGCTTCATATTCGTACATAAGTTATTAAAGGCATTTTTATGCCAACGACATTCATAAATATGCAAATGTCGGCCGATTTGCATTTGAATGAAAACCCGAAAAATCGAATTGTAAACTTTTTGACTAAATTTGATTAGCTTTTCGGCCGGTTTTTGTTGTAGGTGAGTGGCTATTGATTGAAATATCAATTTTAAGTCAGACAATTATATTAACAATAGTGAAAAAATTTGTATTCCGTTTTTCGAAGATACCATTAGAATCCTCACTCATTATTTTTTTCTTCATGACTTAAACTTATTTTAAGCAAGCATAAATACAACTTAATTTTTCAGAAGTACTTACATGGCTTGAGTAGCTTTTCTGTAGATATTTGGTATCCTAATTCTAAAAATAAAACCTTTTTCAAGTCTCAGCTTTAGTTTTTGAGATATAGCATAATTAAAAAGTTTAAAAGCTGATAGGAAGAAAAAGGTTTGGACTTTTTCGCATTTTTTCGACACTGTTTAGGAATTTCTAGGGATTATTCGTGTTTTATTTTTCTTAATTTCTCTTGGACTTGTCGGGATTCTTTGCCCTCGAAATTGCTTTGTGACTTGTAATTTTTAAGAAACTTTCGGATTTTTTTTTTTTTGGTTTTGTTCAGAGTATGTTTGTGGGATTTTTCAGAATTTTTTGTGGTTTTGAAAATTTGCAGCTCTTTTCAGGGTTCTTTATGTTTTAGTTTTCGAAAATTTTTGAGATATTTTAGGATTTGTTCGGAACTTTTCGAGATTCTTGGCGTTAAATTTTTCGGGATTTTTTCGAGAATTTCCGGGTTGTCTTCTGACACCCTTCAGTTTTTTTCAGGACTTTTCAGGAACTCTGCGCTCAAAAGTGCATGCAAAGATTAACTTTACGTTTTGTAAATAGGTACCTGGAAAGGGGAAGGAAAAAATTACAGGCATTTTTCGCTCCAGAAAATATCTGGTTATTTTTTCAATTTATATGTGACTTTATAAGAAAATTCCTTTTTAAAATTAATTTAAGTCAAAGGTTTGCTATATGTTTTCCTACATATTTTATTTTTTAGATATCGACACCTGAATGGGAGATCAATCTATCCCAGTAGCCAGTTCAAACATGCCCTATCTCAGAAAACTTTTTAAGAACGCCCCACTTTATAATTTGATTAAATAACACCCTTTCTCAGAATTTGGTTGAAGAATGCCCCATCTCAAAAAAAAAATATATATTGTAAATGTGCTGAGATAGGATGTTTTTGAACCAAATTTTGAGATTGGGCGTTCTTGAAAAGTTTTCTGTGATAGGGCGTTTGCGAATTGGCTGCCAAGATAGGTCAATCTTCCACTCGATTTAGTATATACAATATATGTGACCTGGTCTACGAAAAGGGAGCTTACGTGCGAAAACTAGTTTTCTGTGAAAAAGCTGTTAAAAGTAAGCAACTCGTTTCGTCAGTTTCTCATTATCTCGTTAATTGTTCTCCGCGCCGGACGTCCAGTAAGTGTTGTTGTTGGTCCAGTAAGTGTTGTTGTTGGTCGGAATATTATTATAGTTTTATTATTATTATTACTAATATTATTATTATTATTATTAATATTATTATTATTTTTAGTACACTTCTAAGCAAGTTAGGATTTTCTGCTTTTCACCACGTGAAAAAGCATCTCATCTTCCATCCGAATCAACCAAAAAGTGAAAATTGATTTTTTGACACCTAAGCCCCCTTTCCGTAGACCAGGTCACATATAATATATTATACATATACATTAAAACAACCTGGTATACCCTCTCACTGATTTAATCAAAAACATTCACTTCAAAAATTGGATCTTTTAATTTAAGTCAAACTTCTCAAATGCCTCTACCTTGAACGTTTGCTTTTTTATTATCTACCAAGTCCCTCAATTCTTGGAAATTCTAATTAAGGGTTTGCTCTTGCCTCTACTTTGTTTTGTTGTGATAATGTTATCATTTGGCGACCTGCTGACAGCAAGTGATCAAAAATTTTGTTTTCAAATAAAATATGTACATATATAAAATCCTGCTAACAACTTGAAATTTTTTCGACGAAATAAATGAGTGATAAGCCAAGCTCTATGTTGAGATCAGCGGTCATTAGCCAAGCTAGCCTGTGTGATAATTTGCTGCATATTTGTCATCGAATTAGACATTTTTGTATAAATAAATTTTGCTATGCATTAGTGACGTAGTGTGTTTGGGATTTGTATGTAATAAAAATAAATATGAAATTTTATGGTTTACTAAATATGTCATCACTACGAAATAGGCTTGACGACGTCTGTCGAATATGTTGATGACTAATTGCTGGCTTTCAATAAGAACGTTTTAATTCCACTAAAAATACGAAAGACGGATTTCACAAAACTCATTAAAAGGTATAAATGTATTGCTAATTAATTCAGGGAATCGCCTCGCTTGAATATCAAAGCGCTATTTGGCTATCTATTAAGTGTATAAAAACGAATAAGACTTATGAAAACTAGTGAATATTCATAGGCAGGTAGCAATGAATGGGGCAAAATGTTTTATATAATTTATATTTTTTTTCGATTAGCGAATTAAAAAATGTCGATTAGCTTCAAACGATGAAAACCAACAGATTTTTGCTGCGCTAAACCTTTGAAATTTTAATTTATCTCAAGCTGGTTTCGAACCCGTAATAAGAAGTTAAGAGATATATATATTATGTTAACACTACAACCTTGAGACATTTAGTTCAGGTAATACTTTGCTTAGCTGCAGCTTATCTCTCAAGAAAGTCTTTTCTATCTAAGAATGTATTCTAGCTTGCAGTATTTTGTCAGTTGCTTACACAGTGATGTCCTAATTATTTTGGTGGTAGGGAAGTATATAGCTATGGTCATCGGAATATTACAACCGATAACGACTTGAAAAGGTGGGGTTAATCCATCATAAACTGAACTAACGATGTCATATCGACAGTTTCCGAGCTAACCTAACCGAAAGACATGCAGCGACAGGTCTAAAGAAATACTCTCAACTGCAGTGGCTCCGAGAATTCTAGACGATTACTTGACATATGGAATTATAGATAATTTTGTATGTCAAGTCGATTATTATCGATAACATTTTAAGTGCCGATGAATAGCACGAAACCGCAATTAAATATTTGACAACGAATAAATATGAATAACATAATTGAATAAAACATATGCATGTGTATCGATGAATATAACGAAAAAAATATCGATATCAAAATATCGATAATGATGTTAAAAAAAATATATCGATAAAAATTGTTCGAGTATCGGAAAATCTCATTTGAGACTATTTTAAGTAGGGAAGCACACGAAAAAAAATTGGGTTAGGCCACTTCTGCTCTCATGGCCTCAAATTTGCCACATATTATTATCGTTTTTGATGTACGTTTACATACATATGTGACCTGGTCTACGGAAAGGGGGCTTAGGTGTCAAAAAATCAATTTTCACTTTTTGGTTGATTCGGATGGAAGATGAGATGATTTTCACTTTTAACAGCTTTTTCACAGAAAACTTTTTTCGCACGTAACCCTGCAAAAATCGCGACTACTCCATGCATGCGTGTAAAGAGTACTCCCTAAGGACCAAGGAGTACTCCAAAATTAACCACAATTCATATAAAAAATATGGTCCAATTAACATTGCGATGTCCTAGGGCAGGACCATATACTCCATCCCTGCATTACATCAGAGTAGCACAAAACTACTCCAACATATTAACAATGGCATTGTTGTTTTATTTTTTCGTTTGTACACGCTTTTGTTCTTCACTTCTCAAATGCTTTTTCGAAATTAATAAAAACCAAGACAAAAATTAAAAATTACATGTTGCCTCTGACGGCATTCGAACCCGAACATGCTGGGAGCTAACAAATAACAGCCAGCATCTCTACACGTTCAGCTACAGCCAGACATGCAAATGTGCTTTCAAATGCTCAACTTCAATCACATTTCGTTAAAACACGAGCAGTGATCGGATAACAAACAATAAGCTGGCGCAGAGACACTAGTTGGTCCGCTACAGCATGACAGAGGAACACTTTTGTAAGTACTCTAATATACCACAAATAGACTACATGGTCCAACGATTTTTGCAGGGAAGCTCCCTTTTCGTAGACCAGGTCACATATATTTCTTGTTGATTAAAATATCGATAACATTATAGCAAACGGTCTTGATATCAATAACGATATGGAAATAAATGTATCTATAATGTATAAATATAAATACATATCGACAGATTTTGATAGCGATAAATTTCTTTATAACGATATCGATAAGTATAACGAATAATGGCTTTTAGGCGGCTTTTCCTAAGCAAAAAAATTAAACTTATGAATTTTTGTTAAAAGTTTTGTGTACAACTAAAAAAAAAAAAACACTTATATATGTGCATAAGTCCACATGTACTCGTGTGTACGTTGCGTAAAATTTTTGCTTCATATCAAAACCTTCTCAACTTCAACACATTCACATTCCTTTTCTAGTTATATTAACAAACTAAAATTTTTATTGAAATCGCTTTTTGGCTCTATTAAAATTCCCAATAGTGAGTGGTGCAAATAGTATGTACACAAGCTTTCAACACTTCCTTGCATTCACTCGCCGCATTCATACAGATCCAGACAAAAATTCAGGTTACTCATACAACACGTGCGCCCGCCGCCAATACGGTAAATGAACATCACATTTACTTAGTGTTTACACTGCGGAGGTAAACTAAAGTAAGTAAGCGGCTAACAAAAAAAAAAGGAATTTCGGAAATATAAATAAGTGAGTATTCAGTTGGCATACAGACAGACAAACTAGGAAAAGCGTGTGTGAGCGTGGAATTCGCAATAAACACTAACACTATAACTATAATCACAAATCAAAGTCAGTCGAAATTTTACGATGATATTTACAGGGCATAAATATGCCCACATCTTTGAGAAAGCTAAGTAAATGTGTACGCTCGTGCATAGTAAATTTAATTTGAATGTGTGTGGTCGTGTAAATTCTTTAGTATTTTCTAAATCACAGACTGCAAAACTAAAATAGGCAGCGTTAAAGTAAAACTGGAATAGCCCATAAATAGGCAACAGCTATGCGAAAGAAAAATAAAAAAGAAAAAGTCCTTTGGACTTATGCACTTCTTATACACAAATGCTGTTTCTTGATTATTACAAGCAAATATATGTACTTTTAAGAATATAAATCACTCAAAATTTCCAGGTGGCAACAGCGCACATATTTAAAAAAAGAAACAATAAATATGTCCATATCCATATGTACATATGTATAAATGTTTATTTACTATATAAACTTGCACTTAAATAGCTTACATTAAAGGTCCTTCACCTCTGCCCAAGCGTGTGAGCACTTCTTTCTCGCAAATATATTTGTATGTGTGTATGTACGTACACTATTTCTGTATTGCAAAATTTTCATTAAAAATAAATTTAGCAAAATCTTTTGAGCTTGTTTCGCGTTGCTGTGATTTTTCGTGCATTGATTT
>NW_016164861.1:0-1959 GCF_001687245.7 Rhagoletis zephyria | reverse complement strand
CAGAAAACTTTTTAAGAACGCCCCACTTTATAATTTGATTAAAGAACACCCTTTCTCAGAATTTGGTTGAAGAATGCCCCATCTCAAAAAAAAAATATATATTGTAAATGTGCTGAGATAGGGTGTTTTTGGAACCAAATTTTGAGATTGGGCGTTCTTCAACCAAATTCTGAGAAAGGGTGTTCTTTAATCAAATTATAAAGTGGGGCGTTCTTAAAAAGTTTTCTGAGATAGGGCGTGTTTGAACTGGCTACGATTTAGTATATACAATATATAATATATTATACATATACATTAAAACAACCTGGTATACCCTCTCACTGATTTAATCAAAAACATTCACTTCAAAAATTGCATCTTTTAATTTAAGTCAAACTTCTCAAATGCCTCTACCTTGAACGTTTGCTTTTTTATTATCTACCAAGTCCCCCAATTCTTGGAAATTCTAATTAAGGGTTTGCTCTTGCCTCGACTTTATTTTGTTGTGATAATGTTATCATTTGGCGACCTGCTGACAGCAAGTGATCAAACATTTTGCTTTCAAATAAAATATGTACATATATAAAATCCTGCTAACAACTTGAAATTTTTTCGACGAAATAAATGAGTGATAAGCCAAGCTCTATGTTGACATCAGCGGTCATTAGCCAAGCTAGCCTGTGTGATAATTTGCTGCATATTTGTCATCGAATTAGACATTTTTGTATAAATAAATTTTGCTGTGCATTAGTGACGTAGTGTGTTTGGGATTTGTATGTAATAAAATTAAATATGAAATTTTTTGGTTTACTAAATATGTCATCACTACGAAAAAGGCTTGACGACGTCTGTCGAATGTGTTGATGACTAATTGCTGGCGTTGAAGAAGAATTTTTTAATTCCACTAAAAATACGAAAGACGGATTTCACAAAACTCATTAATTTGCGCCCTAAACCCCTGAAATTTTAATTTATCTCAAGCTGGTTTCGAACCCGTAATAAGACACATATATTATGTTAACACTACAACCTTGAGACATTTAGTTCAGGAAATACTTTGCTTAGCTGCAGCTTATCTCTCAAGAAAGTCTTTTCTATCTAAGAATGTATTCTAGCCTGCAGTATTTTGTCAGTTGCTTACACAGTGATGTCCTAATTATTTTGGTGGTAGGGAAGTATATAGCTATGGTCATCGGAATAGTACAACCGATAACGACTTGAAAAGGTGGGGTTAATCCATCATAAACTGAACTAACGATCTCATATCGACAGTTTCCGAGCTAACCTAACCGAAAGACATGCAGCGACAGGTCTAAAGAAATACTCTCAACTGCAGTGGCTCCGAGAATTCTAGACGATTACTTGACATATGGAATTATAGATAATTTTGTATGTCAAGTCGATTATAATCGATA
Source organism: Rhagoletis zephyria (assembly GCF_001687245.7). NCBI lineage: Eukaryota > Metazoa > Arthropoda > Insecta > Diptera > Tephritidae > Rhagoletis > Rhagoletis zephyria. The sequence goes on along the minus strand of NW_016164861.1, from coordinate 565 downwards.
ACATTTTAAGTGCCGATGAATAGCACGAAACCGCAATTAAATATTTGACAACGAATAAATATGAATAACATAATTGAATAAAACATATGCATGTGTATCGATGAATATAACGAAAAAAATATCGATATCAAAATATCGATAATGATGTTAAAAAAAATATATCGATAAAAATTGTTCGAGTATCGGAAAATCTCATTTGAGACTATTTTAAGTAGGGAAGCACACGAAAAAAAAATTGGGTTAGGCCACTTCTGCTCTCATGGCCTCAAATTTACCACATATTATTATCGTTTTTGATGTACGTTTACATACATATATTTCTTGTTGATTAAAATATCGATAACATTGTAGCAAACGGTCTTGATATCAATAACGATATGGAAATAAATGTATCTATAATGTATAAATATAAATACATATCTACAGATTTTGATAGCGATAAATTTCTTTATAACGATATCGATAAGAATAACGAATAATGGCTTTTAGGCGGCTTTTCCTAAGCAAAAAAATTAATCTTATGAATTTTTGTTAAAAGTTTTGTGTACAACTAAAAAAAAAAAAA
>NW_016164860.1:24480-29774 GCF_001687245.7 Rhagoletis zephyria | reverse complement strand
TACTAACTGTGTGCCATAAAACTTTGCAAAGAATGTATGGGCATACATACATATACATATGTATATGTACATATTTGTGTAGGTGTTATTGCTGCTGCTGCTGCTTCAATTTCTTTGTTTGGCTGACACGTATTTATTTAGTTTTGTAAGCCTATGACATTCTTTTATCCACAAATAATCATATATATCTTAGCTTCCTATACAGTGTGTTTCATAAGGGCGTATATTTAAGTTTTTAGCATGTAAATATGTCGTTTTTATTATTTTCTCCGCTTTACTACTTACTTTTGCTTTTTTTTTTTTTTTTTATGAGTCACACATGTTTGGTTTAATATTCAGAAATCGTGAATAGAGTGTACCGTAAATAAGTTATTTGATTTAATCAGGTATGAGGGACGTATGTGATAGGATTTTAAAAACATATAGAAAAAATTTCGTCGACAATAGGGTCTAGGTAAACGAAATGACCCCCAGATCTATGTACATCTGGCCAATTTTATGTAAGAAGTCCCCTTATGAAAAACATCAGTATTATGTGGTACTTTTGTATCGAGCCGCAGAAGTCATAAGTATATACTTATACATACATACAAATTCGCTTGAAATAAAGAGAATTGATGATGAGTCACGTTTTTTTTTATATATGCACTCTCTTACATACATATCTACACATATACATACTGCATACAATGCCGGAAAAAAGTATTCGCACAGAGAATTTTTTCCGCCAATTTTTATATACATAAATTTTTTTCTATAGCAAAAAGTATAAAAATAAAATTTGCAAACTTTATGCAAAACTCAAGGAAATTCAATAAAAATGCATATAAATGTACATCTTTCTAAGCAGAATTAAAAAAAAATTTGGATGCGATTTAGTAGCCCATCTAAATTTTAGTACTTACAATTAATGGCAAGTTTAAAGTTGTAAAAATCGCGTGGATTTGGTATTTTTGTTGACGGCTTATCAAATATTACAAATACCTTGTATGCAGTCACTGCGTGAATTCCGAAAAATCAAGATGATTTTTTAGCAACTTCAATTACTGTACTAAAATTTGATGGGCTCATAAAATAAAATTACATGCTCAGAATTTTTCTAAAATATTTGATTAGAAAGTCGCAAATTTTTAGGCACATTTCTTGAATTTCCCTGTGGTTATCACGAAGTTTAGAAAATTTGGTTTTATTTTTTTGTTTTATGGCAGTATAAATTATAAGCCTTATTTATAAAAAAATAAAGTAGCTTTTAAAAAGGTTTATAAATTCAAAATATATAAAACGTCAATATAAATGCTGTTTAAATCAAGTTTTTTTTTTTTAGGAATAAGCCATACAAAATTTTACATACATTGTGAAAAATTCTCTCTCTGTGCCAATAACTTTTTCCCGCACAGTGTACCTATACTACCTACACATGTACATGAGCACTAGAGGCCTGCATGAGTTCATTCGAAACAGTAAATGACTCCTTTAAAGCTGTATATCGCCCCAAAAATTAAGTATCTTCGGAATATGCATATGTATAGCCACAAAATCTAATTTTTAGGGTTACTTAGGCCACTAATTGTAAACTTTTAGGAATAACTTATTTTAGATTTTATATCGATAAGTAGGTCGTTGAGGAAGCATCGACATGAAAAGTGACTTATTTTAGAACTTAGTTTTGGCAAGTCAGGAAAACTTCTTTCAGAAAAGATAGCATGGACAAAATATTTATTCAGCGTACTGTAGCAAATTTTTTGTAGCCAGTACTCTGAAAATACGAAAAAACGTGAGAAGACGAAAACTTTTGATAAGTCACAACAAAAAGGACGAAAAAGCTGTGTGTGAACATATATCAGAGAAAATTGCTTTCTTTCAATAAGAAAGTGTGTAAGAGGCCTTAAATTAGTTAACAGTCCGGGAGTAACCTCTAGCCAAAGGCCTTGACGGGTTTCAATGCAAAAAGAGAAGGGAAAGAAACAAAGTGATACTAACGAGACGCACAGAAAAATAAATTACTACTTTTTCGACGAGATTATTTTTGAATTACAGCCATTTTATAATCCCGAAGATAATGAAAATTACGTAGTTATAATGTTCTATATCTCCAGAGCTAAGAAAAGTATTTAATGGTTCCAAAAAGTTTCCCTCGCGATGAGGTTGGGCGCGATTCGCAAAATATCAAGCATTAAATTAAATTTTTCGATAAAAGAGCTAAAATACATAAACGAAAAATCTTTTTTTCTTCATTTAGTTCTTGATTTATGATAAATTATCTCATTTCTTATTGACAGATTTTAAAAAGCAAAATTACTTGATTTCAGCATGATTTGCTTACAAGATTAAATAATGAGCCGTAAATTCTGATAATGTGAAGCAAGCTTCAACATATAAATAACATGACTTCATAATTCAGAAGGATTTAACAAAAATATGGCGACAAAGTATCAAACCAATCGACCGTGCCGCCTGCGAAAATTTTCTGAAATGAAATTAATGCCTAAAATATGTCGTAAATAGTTTATATTTTTATGAATGAAGTGCGACAGTTATTATTTTACACGCTGAATATTAAAAATGATTGAATAACTTTGGCTTTGAATCTGATGAATTTGTATGAAGACCTGAACTTGATATTATGTATTTAATCGCCTTCTGGCAATTTTGTCATGAAATATGCACCTCTCTTCGGTCAAGAGGTCACTGGCAACTCGACATCCCCGAGCTATTTGCTCTCATCTACCCGATAGCCGTCTATCTGTTCTATCTTTAACACCGTTCTATTAACACCTTCTATCTTTACACGATAGAACACAATTGTAATTTCTCGACCCGAACGCCAATCGTGCGTTTTTTAATCTAAACTCGAATAAAAAAAAGTTTACACAATTGTTTGCCAAGGAAATTGTTGGTTAAGAACCAAAACCTAATTTTTAAAGCTTAAAAAAGAAAAAAAAAACTTTTGAAGGTCATTGTAAATTACCGTTGACCTTAAAACCGATCTTCCAAAAGTAAATTTTTCACTACTTTGAATTTTTTTTTTAGCTAAATATCTTTCCTCGTTCTCGAGATATTCAGCCTAATTGCGAGTGTCGTGCTCGACTTCATAGCCGTTTTTCAAGAGTCGAGTCGTATACGAAAATTAGCATGGCATTGCCTAATTTTTCAGACTCGACTAGTGTATTTAGCAATGTGGCTGATTAGATCTTGCTACAAAAAAAATTTAATTTTCCACATTGAGTCCACGTTGGAGTCAAGATATTAAAAAATAGTAATATATTAGTCCAATAATGTATCCTATCTTTTTGATGAAAAGGATTCGAAATTTTAGAATGTGTCTTTTACTTATAGCACCAATTAAGTTGCGAATCGGAATCACGGAGTAAATTCATCCCAAATGTTCGTTTTCCACCAAACTTTTTTCTATGAACTTTTCAATTTTCCAAGTAACTAACAGGCCCGAATCTCTAACAGAGTTTAGTTATTCAGAGAATTAAAAAGTTCATAGAAAAAAGTCTGCATTTAATTAGTTATGTAACGCTAGTACTTATGCCTTCACTTTTCTTGTATATAGTCGTATGATTTACCGGACGATAATATACTCTTAAATTTATCACATCCGCTAAACTAACCAAAAAAAAAAAAAAAATGAAACAAATACTTAGGTAGGTACGAATATAAAAGTTGCTGATAACATTAACGAGTTTCCCTTTCTAATGCGCTCTATGTAACGCGCTCGTAAATCTTTAAAGCCAGAGATGCGTAATATTTTTTTTTAAATCTATTTTTCTTCACTTTCACTGCAAGTAAATGTTCAACGCTCAAATTGTACAATTAGTCAAACGGTTGAGCAGCTCTAATTTAAGTTCTACTTTTACTGCGCTATCTAAATAAACATTTATTATTGTGTTACATACTTACACTTTGCGTTGAGTTTTTAATTTGGTTATTTTTATTTGTTTTTGTCTTTTTGCCTCCGCGCATAGCGCAGTTTTAGTTACGCTATAAACAATTAGTCACCTGAGTGCACGCAAATTAAAATCATTAAAAAGGTAAAAAACTTACTTAATTAAAGAAAATCTAAAAAAAAAAACAAAAAAGAACTACAAAAAAGGTAAAAATTACTTAATTAATGAAAATCTGAAAAAAAGCAACATTGCATCTTGTGGATGTTTAACGTTTAAAAATATTGCATCTACTCGCAGATGCTTGCTTGATTGACATTTAGCTAACTTGAACTCGTCTTCATATTTAATAAATTTTCAATTTGTTTTCTTAACATTATTTCTAAGTAAATTTGATTCAGCCTCGCTTCCAAGTACTTCAGTGTCGGCTGTAAGTGGTTTCTTGGCATTTTTTGTTTGCTGTTGGCTGAGCTTAAATTGCCGCCAGCTTTAGAGAAACTGTACATTTATTTATGCAAGCATGCATAGATTTTTACTTATTTATATGTAGTAAATATGTTTGTTTTGTTTTGCAATCAACCTTGCTTGTTTTGCAAACAAAATTTTTGTATTTTGATTCAGAAGTTTTTAACAAAGTCTTTTTTCTTTTTTGCAGGTAAGCTTCCGGACCATATACATATATATGTCAACTATACGTGAGTGATGTCAAATGATCTTACTTTGCTTATGCTTTAGCGTTTTGTAATTTTCGCATATTTACTTTATGGCTTAATTTGGACACTTTGTTGAGTCAGATTGAGCTTTTCTGTCGCGAGCAATTTATATTGGCCATTTTGCTCTCAGCTTCAAAAATGTCCTGAACTATTTTTTTTAGGTCAACTGAATTTTAGTTTTCTCTTCAAACGACGCTTTCTTTTAGCGTTTGATAAACTTAACTGTACATACGCAGACAACAGAATCATTAGATGTTTACTACAGGGTTTTATAAAATGCTTTGAATCAGGGACCGTAACAGTTACAACTTTTATTATAAAAATCGCTGGTCCTCCCGAGTATCGGTTGATAGTTGAATAGCAATTATACGATTAACCGCTCATATTCGACTAACCGCTCACATCGAGTAGTCTGACAGTTGTTTACAATAAAATGGTTGGTATTAACGCGGTTGGGTTTTGAAAATAAGCATAAATATTAAAAAAAATATAAAAAATAAATGTTCATTGAAAGAAAGCAATAAGTCGAAAAATCGAACCCATTTCCAGTTGTAAATGCCAAAGCGTCAATCGAAAATGAAAAAAGCAGCATTTGTAAATGATAATTGTCAGTTATAAATGTGACAATGTTTTTTTGAAAATGAGAGTAGTAAATTGCATGATAAAAACATAGCAAGGTAGAACCGTTCTC
>NW_016164860.1:12127-23474 GCF_001687245.7 Rhagoletis zephyria | reverse complement strand
TTCGAAATTGTTGTTGCTTGAGATTGAAAATGAAAATGTGTGTGTGAGTTTGTGAGTAAATTTAAAAATTAAATTGTTTGGAAACGTCAAGAATTTTAAAAGTGACTCTCAGCGGTTCTACCTTACTATATTTTTATCATGGTAAATTGTAATTTCGAAATAATCAATTTAAAATGAGAAAGCGTCAAATAAAAATGCGAAGGCGTCATTTGTAATTGTGAATAGTCATTTGTAAATGAGGATGCTCAATGGTACTTGCGAAAGTGTCAATTTAAAATGGGAATAGTTAATTATAAATGGGAACGAGTCATATGAAAATGCGAAAGTGTTTTTTGAAAATGAGAAAGCGGCATTTGGAAATGAGAAATAAAAGTAAAATCATTACGTACCATATAATTGATTTAAAGGCGCTTATCTCTGGTAAAGCTTATTCAATGTGGTCGCTGTAAAACGCATTTTAAAACGGGGTTTTTCACGCTTTCAGAATGTTATGATCTTCATTGTTGCTGCTTGCAAGTCCCGTATTATTACAGTAAGTAAGTTAGTTAAGAAGTCAAGAAAATATTGCTGGCTGATATTCAGATGAAACGATCTCGGCCGATTTCTGTAGAAACTTTACCACGAATGACAAAGCCCATATTTTCGTCAAAAAATGCTGCTCTTTTGAATGTTTGGTAACATTTTCTGGCCATAACGTATACACATCTGCAGTTCATAATGACCTGTTTGAATCTGTTTAAATCAAGTCAATAAAAATTTTTGCTAATCGACTAACCGATTAGTCGACTAGTCCATTGATAAGAGATGTACGAAGGAGGCTAGCTGAAACGGAAATCATATTTTCTACTATGGAACGAAAAAGCTGGACTGGATTTTTATAAATTTTTTCATAAAAAAAAACCTGGAATGATTAATTAATCTGTCAGAAACTATCAGTCCTATCGGAAAGTGAGGTCTATGAAGAATTTTGTTAGCTTTCATTTGCTGTATCTCATTTTAAGATTGTTAAATTGGTTCGTAAGATAAACATGATTAAGTGGAACCACTTTTGGTTTTAAGCTGAATAACGGTAAATTGCATTGCATGCATAATTTTTGTTAGATAATGAGCTATACTTGAAAAAAAATAACTATTCAATAAACAAAAGAAAAATAGGAAAAATCTGTTTAAATGTGGTGTCCCTATATATTTTTCCACTACTGTAAATAAATAGGTTGATGTTATAGGCAAAGCATTAAATTTTTATAAAGAAATGTGTATACCTCAAGAACCGTTTTACCGATATCTACCAAGCATGGTGCGCGTACTGGTTTTGGTCTCACTTAACAATGCATTGGATATTTTTTAATTCGGTCAATAACCGCTCCCACTTTCCATATAACGGTAATTTTTAGAAACGTGCAAAAAATGGTACATAATAAGTTGTAACATTGCGTTTTATTTCCCATTCCTTGTTCGTAGCATTCCGATCCGCATCTTTCTGAGCTTTGTTGAATTTAAGGTCAGCTCCCATTTTCACCTTACGGACGAATGGTGCAGAGCCATCGCATTTTTTTACCAGATCCTACTTTTCAATCTATGTTTAGATTGTCATTAAAGCGTTTCAAAACTCGGCTCATAATTCGACGACAAACGTTAATGGTTTTGGCCATTTTTATGTGGCTCAAATTCGGATTTTATTTAAAAAAAATTTCACAATGATTTTTAGGATTTCAGATTGAGTCTAAATTTTCGGCAACCACTGATGAGCAAATGAAAAAAGTCATTATTCAGGCATTAAAACCATATGCGATGATGCGCTATCTTGTTTTTATTGGACACTTAATACGAAATTAAAAAGTACAAAAAAAAAAACAATGTTTCACCCGCACTTAAACTTCTTTACATATTTTTCTAATAAAACGACTAATAAAATTAAATGCAAGCACTTTCATAGTATCTGAAAACTTTTATGTGTAAACAAATCATTTGCTAATATTAGAACATATCAAATTCCGTTTACTCTTTACTATTTACTCCACTACTTCGTCATCATTTCTTCAGTACACCATGCACTTGTCATCCGGATTCATTTCCGCGCCTGGCGCGCAGCCAAACTCTCGCGCAAATTCCACATTATTGGCCAACACGCCATTTACGTCGAAAAGTTCCTCGGTGTGTGTGTCTAGCGGCAGGAATGTTGGTGGCGGCTCCTCCATATACCTGGCGTGGCAACGCGCTTGCGCAAAGCTTATAAAAAACAATTGTGTATTTGTAAAGTCCACACCCGGCAAAGTTTCACGCATAAGCGTCGGCCGATTGCTCGGATCGACCGATTCCAGCCAAGCAAGATAGGCCTTGAACGCCACGTTCAAACCGGCACTATCCGTCATAAGTTCGCGCAATTTGGTGACATTGTAGTAAACGTTCGGTATATTGTGCAAATAGTTGCTGTACTGCATGCGATAGCACTCGGAAATGTTATTGAAGTTCTCCATAACCAATTCATCGCGTGTAATTTCTGTTTCTTCCACGCCGTCGGGTATTACGGCGCCAACAAGCTCACGCGCAATGTGCTGTCCAATAAGCGCATACTTCAGCGAATTTGCGTAGTGATAGTCGTAGAAGGGTGGCTGCAATATGCCCCAACCGGTAAGTATACCATTTTCCACCAGCTGCATGTGCACATCCGGCGCCTCGACGATACTTTCGTCTACTTCGGGATCNGTTTACTCTTTACTATTTACTCCACTACTTCGTCATCATTTCTTCAGTACACCATGCACTTGTCATCCGGATTCATTTCCGCGCCTGGCGCGCAGCCAAACTCTCGCGCAAATTCCACATTATTGGCCAGCACACCATTTACGTCGAAAAGTTCCTCGGTGTGTGTGTCTAGCGGCAGGAATGTTGGTGGCGGCTCCTCCATATACCTGGCGTGGCAACGCGCTTGCGCAAAGCTTATAAAAAACAATTGTGTATTTGTAAAGTCCACACCCGGCAAAGTTTCACGCATAAGCGTCGGCCGATTGCTCGGATCGACCGATTCCAGCCAAGCAAGGTAGGCCTTGAACGCCACGTTCAAGCCGGCACTATCCGTCATAAGTTCGCGCAATTTGGTGACATTGTAGTAAACGTTCGGTATATTGTGCAAATAGTTGCTGTACTGCATGCGATAGCACTCGGAAATGTTATTGAAGTTCTCCATAACCAATTCATCGCGTGTAATTTCTGTTTCTTCCACGCCGTCGGGTATTACGGCGCCAACAAGCTCACGTGCAATGTGCTGTCCAATAAGCGCATACTTCAGCGAATTTGCGTAGTGATAGTCGTAGAAGGGTGGCTGCAATATGCCCCAACCGGTCAGGATGCCATTTTCCACCAGCTGCATGTGCACATCCGGCGCCTCGACGATACTTTCGTCTACTTCGGGATCACCGCCATAAAAGCGTTGACGCTCCTTGTAGCCCTTGTATTTCATGGCGATGTCCTGTTTGTGCCAGAAGTTTGTATGTTCCAACGGCAGATCTCGCAGATTGACATCCTTGTAGACGGGGAAAAGCAGCGAGTCATAAAGCATCAGCTTATTACGGAAAGCATTTTGTGCATTCTCCGGCAAACCTTCCACATTCAAAGCTTCACGCATCGCTTCCTTGATGGCGCCAAAAAGTTGCTCTACATCGCTTCTAACTTCGCTGCGCTGATATTTATTTCTATACATCTCACCGATAACCTTGGGGAAGTAGCGCATAACAAGCTCTGCGCAATATCCCGCACGTGGATTGCTGGTCTCATTGCGGGGAAAATTGATCGCGGCCAATGCACGATACATTATGTAGTTAGTCAGCGTCGGCTTGGGATTAGAGCGCGCAGCACGCGCCAGATGGTGAAAGTAACGCTCGGATTGTACGATGATCTCCGAACTCGCAACGGTAGTATTGAGACTTAATTCCAAATACTTTCTGAAATTGATTATGTTACCGAACTGCTTCGACAGATATGCCAGATTGCGTCCTTCATAAACGTGACGCTCGGTTTTGTTATCCTCCGGCGGTGGCATTGATTCTTCCTCTCTCATAAATCGGCACAACTCGAATTCAAAACGTACGATATCGCCAGCGGTGCGCTCAGTTTCGTGCTCCTTTAGCGAAAACCAAGCTTGCAGATCTTTGGACACCTCCGTCTGGAGTTGCGCGGAGATCTCTTCGCGAGCATCCGCTTCCACTGCAGATCCAGCGCTGCACAAGTGACGTGGAATCAGCGTCGTTTTCGGTTCAGTCAGGTAGATGATAGCTCTGCCCGGCAGCGAATGGCCCTTGTTTTCTACATCCATGCCAATGAGAAAATCAAAGCCATAATTGAGGCGCAGTCGCGCAATCACTTGCACCCAATCGTAGTTGCTGTTCCAGTTAGTGCCCGCGAGTAGGGGCATGCCGTGATACTCCTTAACGAAATTCATTAAGAATGCTTGCTGCAGCCCTGACGAACGGTCAACTGTTAAACAGGACTTGTAGAATTCCTTAATTTTACGTTCGTTCATATTTGGTCTTCCCTTGCTGCGTGTGTTTGCATCGAGCAGCGTCTGCACGTCTTTGCGTACACGCTGTATCAATTGCGTTTGCACGGAGATTGGCGCGTCGCCATCTTGCAGCTGCGGCTGCTGATCTGGCCATTTGCCGCATGCAAAATCATAAAAGTTGTTGCATGGATCAGCTGAGAGATCCATGTATTTGAGTACCTCTGTTGCCTTGGCGTTGCGTATGATTTGCTCTTCTCTTTCGCGTCCATTGGCACCACGTTGGCTGTCAGCTTGCAATGCGAGACAAACTAAAGCGAGCAGAGCGAAGAGCAAGAGTGGTGGCTGTGACACAAATCCAGGCATTTTCACGTTATGAAGTTGGAATCTGTACTGAAGTGCTCGCTAGCTCAAATTGTGTGGTTTCAAAAAGTTCGCTTTGATTGTTTTTTTTTTTCGTTTTTTGCAAGCAACAGCTCGTTCTGGCGATAAGCAAAGCGCCCTTCGCTCGCTCTACACAAGCTGTCGGTGCGAATTAATCGCGTCGGAACTCAATGTAGTAGCAAAGGTCAGTGATGTTTTTGTTTACATTTCCACAAATAAATCACAAAAGCTCTGAATTGCGCAAAGTGTCTGTGTTTACATAAAATTTTATAGAAATGTGCCGATTAGAAAAGCATCAACTGAGCGATTTGATTAGAAAATTCGGTTGGCGAACGACTGTTCTGGTGGTCATAAGCTTGTCGTCAAAACGCTGTATCCTACCAAATTGCCAGAAAAAAAATCAACTTATTCCCTAAAAAAACTTTTATTTGCGTGTATTTGTATATTTTTCTTAACTTAAGCTAATTCTGTAAACTAATAAATTACACATTTATCTGGCGGATTCATTTCCACACCCATCGCGCAACCAAAGTCTCTTGCGAATTCCAAAAAGTTCCTCAGTGCTCCATTAACGGCAAAACGTTCGATCGTGTGTCGTTCCCGGGGACTTAGCGTGCGCGCCCGTTCCGTCGTAGTGATTCTCCTTGTCCCCGTGCCGCCGGCATTGCAGTGCATTTGCGCAAAGGCAATGAAAAAGAGCTGCGTGTTGGTAAAATTGAATTCGGGTAAGGTTTCTTTCAACAGCTGTTCATAATCGTCCGTCGGTTGTAAGTAGGCCAGCCAATTCAGATACGCATTGAAGGCTACATTGAGCCCGGAACTCTGTGCTATGATTTCTCGCAGCAATGTAAAATTTGAAAACACCGTCGGATCGTTATACAAATAATTACTGACTTGTTGGCGGAAGCATTGGCTACGATTTTGATATTCAAACTCAGTCATGTGATCCCAATTAAGTAAGCCGTCCCTCGATGTGGACCAGGAGATGTCATCGAAGGCGCTGGCTAGCAAATTGGCCAATTTTTGCCCAATCACTGCGTAGCGCATGGCATTGGGATAATGTGTGTGATAGAGTGGTTCTTGCAGCAGTCCCCAGCCCATTTCGAAGCGTGTATGCTGCGTCGTATAGCGTATACGTGTGTCGTACGCTTCCACTTGATCGTACCGATTCTGGCGTTCTGGTGGGAAAATGCGCTGAAATTGTGCCTCTTGTCTGTCCTTCATAAGAATGTCTAAGTTGTACCAGTAATTGCTGCGATTGATATTCATATTACTAATCTCCATTTTGCCATAGACGGGGAAAAGTAGACGCATCTCTGCGAGCTTACTCTCAGCAATACGGCGTGTGTAGTCTTTGATCCATGACTTCTGTAAGCTCATACGGAAGGACTCTTTCAACTTGTCAAACATGTTGAGTACGTCATCTCTGGCGGCGACGTTCACGTGGTTTCTATAGTACATTTCGCCAAGTACCCTCGGAAAGTAGCGTTTAGCCTTTTCGAGGCAGTAGAATCCACGATTGCTGGGCTGGTCGTTGTGTGGAAAGCTCAGCGCGGATAAAGTCTGGTACATAATATAGTTGGCAATCACTGTTCTATTGGTCGTCGCTAAAGTCTTGATAAGTTGCCTAAAGTACGGTTCGGCCGCCATAAATACGGGTTTATGGATCGGTGTACCAAAGGTTGCCGCAGTGAAGTCAATTTTGTTCTCATATTGGTGCGTAAAGTCGAAGAGCGTCTTGCGTATATCGCTGTTATAGCTCTGCCAAACGGCGATAGTCGGTTGCATTGCGTTTTGCCTTTTTATGCCAGTACAAAGTTGGAATTCGAAAGCCACCAGTTCAGCCGCCACCCTTTGTGCCTTCTCCATATCGAGTGCCAGCCACATGTTGAGGTTCTCGGCAACTTCGTTTTCGATAATCGCGTATTCTTCGGCGCGTATGTCGGTCTTATTTGTGCCCTCCTCGCTACACAGCTCCGGCGGTATGAAAGTGTCTGGTTCTCCCAAATATACGCTGTCCTCAAACGGATACAAATAGTTCACATCGATTTTCACACCGACCAATATATTCATGCCATATTGGAAGCGCAACTTGCCCACCACATCTTCCCAACAGTAGTTGTGACTTTGCATGTGCCAATTAGAGCCCGGTGCTGTGGGAAAGCCGCCATGCGCTTCTATTATCTGACTAAAATATAGCTGCTGGCTCACATCATTTCGCTCCGTCGTTGTGCAGGACCTATAGAAATCTTTTAATTTGCGACCATGCACGCCGTCCTCCAGCTTGGTTTGCTCCTGCAACATGTTGCGCAAATCGTGATCGACCTTGATGCGCATATAGATTTCCGTGTTTTCCATGATGGGTTGTTGGTGCTTCGTATGAACGTAGGGTTGCTGCCAGCTGCCGCAGGCGAATTCGTAGAAGTCCAGACATGGATCGACGTGCAAATTCATGTATCTGGGCATCTCGTTGCGTTTACGTTGTGCTGTTGGATTTTTGCGCTCATTCTCCGCGGCGATAGCGACCCAAATCAGGAATAGTATTGTGCTGGTCCATAGTGCGCCTTTCAGCATAGTCGTTCACTTTGCCTTACGATGTAAGTTTGCGTACACACTACTAAGCCCCGGAGCGCACTAAATAGTGAGGCGGGCACCAGAAGTTCCGAACAGTTGCTGCTTGGCTTAGTTTCATTTATGAAATGTTGATAAGTGGAAGTGTTTGACAGGCTGTTGCATGCTATGCGATTCTAATGCTTTTTTAGTGTTAGAGGTTATCTCTAATATAAGTGTGTATGTTTCATATAATTTATTTGTACATATGCAGCATAAAATGTGAAAATTTATTTGGCGTCAAAGAGTATGAAGGCGATACTGACAACTGATTGTGAATATTTACGAGTGTACAAACTATGTAGATTGTTGATTTAGGCTTGTTGTGGGCGAGGCTTTGGAATGTAAATAAATGAAATAATAAACGAATTTAAAACTACAGTCAATAGTAGCCCAATTACTCGAGAACTGGACCGTTCAATACTTCCATTCGGAGACATAGTTGTCCATTGTGAGTGCCCTGTATGAGTGAGTCTTTGGAGGAGGAATATTCACCTAGACGAGGTTCGTTCACAAATTGGAGAGAAAGCATAATCAAGTGCGGATATCGATGTAGGAAGCGGTTGATTGATTGCTCTCCTAATTTATGGCAGCTTCTGAAAAGAGAACTCGTTAGTAGCCGTGATTAGTGAAGCGTCGTTTCAAGTTCGATATTGTTATGTCTGGGAAAACAGCGCAGAGTGACGTTGAGATTACCATTGCCACGATTTCACCTGTTTTATACCCTATGGCTTTTAAAGCTTCGGGCGAAGATTGTCCGTCTGGATTTGAGCTATTCAAGACGCTGAAGTCGTTTGGCGAAGTAAAATACTCACTTAACTGCAGCTACTCTAAGCAGAGCCCGAAACCGATCCCTTACTCCAACTTTAAACAATCGCCTCGTGCCCGAAGTTGTTTGGTTTCCACATGTGGGATTCCCTAAGCTTGAGGCCGTCCTTTGTTGATTCCCTCCTGAGGTATGGCTTTCATCGCCCGGATTTTAGCTTTATTAAAAAGTTCGAACCTTTTTTTGCCAAGTATTTGTCTGAGTTTCAAAACACAGCCTAAGCCGATTGAGATTGACCCTTGGACAGCTTTAAAGCAGACTAATATTGGTAAAATCACACCGATTAGGCCAGTCGGCACTCACGGGAGCTCGATGTACTCAGTGGTGCAGCCGGTCGACGTAAGCACTTTCTCACTTGACGTTTTTTAGTAAAACTCGACTCCAGCGCCAACTATGTTGCTCTTTTTGCAAAAGTATTGCCCTTATAGTTACCAATACATATCCCGAATATGAGCCCAAACGCATCATAAATACGAATTTTTAGTAATAATTCGACTCCAGCTCCAACTGGCGGTTCAAATTGTTAGCTGAAACTATCCAGAGATTCCCAGAAAAAAAACGGCTTTAAAAATATATATTAGTATAGATTGGAGATGGGCACGGGACTAAATGTATAATTCCAATCCCGCCAATCACGAAGTTTAGTTTTTAAATCCAGAACCCGCCCATACCTATGTTTTTCAGAATTGTACCGCGGGTCCCGAAATCTGTCACTAAGAAAAATTTACATGTCTTTCAAATTAATTTTAAATAATAATAAAAAAAGCAATGAAAGATCTGGCATTTTCCGATTATTTTGTTTTGCTTTGCTGTTCGTTTTCATCTCAATAAAACATAACATAAGGAAGATTTTCTGAATTTGCGGTTTTGCGGGGAGTGTCGGGAAAGGATTTTGGTACGGTCTCGGCGGCATAATTTTTACAAACCTTCCCCGATACCGACCATCCCGGCCAATTTGAAATCAGTACCGATCCGATCATTGATCAATTTTTATATCGAGAATTGAAGTCGGTTTTGTTTTTTTTGCTTAAAAATTACATGTTTTATCTAAATTTTGATTACATTCTTCATACATATTTTTCTCTTTCTTTTTCAGGCCATAATTCAAACTAAATTTCTATAAAATCAAAACTCATTAAACGAAAAGGCTAAGTTTATCATATCGATTTAATGCATCAGTGCGCATCAAATTTATTTCAAGAGAAACTAAGCGATAACAGCAACTACAACAGCAAAATTAAAGTGAAGTAATTATAGAGATTCGTAGTATTGATGACGGCCCATTAACACCGCAAACGAACGCCAGCAGATTTGCAAAACACCTTTCGCACAGCAAATCGCCGCAATATTCAGGTGTTTGGTGAAGGAACGAAAGGAACTCTTGAACACGGTAGGTGTAAAATTCATGTAAAATAATAGCCATAAAGTAGTTTATCATCATTTAACATTTTAATCACTTTCACTTCACACACACAGACACATACGTACGTAATAGAATAAAAAAAAGTACGAGTTAGTATAAATGAAAATTGCAAATTTTCGCCATCAAAAAGCTTTGACTTTTTTGATAGTTTTTTTTTTTAATGGTGTTAATAGGTTTATAGATTTAGCTTTACTATAGTTTAGAGTTCGAAACTCTTAGCTCCCATTGTAACTTCCACTGTCTGTAAATACATTAGCGCGAAAGTGGCTTGCCAAAAAATTAAAAGTTTTTTGTGCCAACTTGCAGTTTGTTTTTTTTTTTTTTGGGAACTCACCGCTTGGTTGCATGATGCTTTGGCATAAATTTTGGCAAGTTTTGGGTGCAAGAGTTCAGGCATCGTAGTTAGTCCTTGGTGCAAATGTGCACCAAGCGCAGGTTGATATACATATTAGGAACAAATAAAAGAGAAAAGCATAAAAAGAAATCGCTAGCTTAGAGTGAAAAGTTGCTAAGACCCATTTTACAAATTTAACAGGGGAGGAAAAAACTTCTTATAGCCATTTTCTTCACGTATTTCGCAAAAATTTTATCAAAAGATTTCGAGTTATTTTGGCCTTACCAAATTTTCGTTTTATTGAAGAAATATAAAAGGGGAAAATAAAATAACGTCCTTATTTCTTTAGTAGTTACTGAATTATCGGAGACTTCGGATTTCTCTAAATTACCGTTATATCGGATGTGGGCGTGGTTGTTGTCCGATTTTAGGAATTTTTAACCGTTTGCTATGTTGTTTCAAGGTCAATAAACTGTGCCAAGTTTGGGAGAAATTGGTAGAGCGGCTACGCCCACTTTCCAAAAATTTTCAATATTATTATTTTCCGCCTAAAGATAATTGTAAATATCAGTTTTGATTGACTAAGCGTAATTAGTTACTCAAATATTGCAGTTTTTGTATTTTTGAAAACTACCTTTATATGGGAGGGTGGCGTCGTTAATGACCGATTTTTTTCCATTTTCAATACCATCCGTCCCTAGCTCTAAAGAAATACATGTACCAAGTTTTGTTAAAATATCTCAAGGACGGACAGACAAGCGGCTTAATCGATTTTTTTTCATTCTGGGCATTTTGCTATGTATAACTATATATGTCTATATATATCTCGATTCCTTTAGGTCGCTTGTTTTATCTACTCAAGTCTGGTGAGTTTGTACTCTGTAGAACCTTTGCATTCTTGTGGAACTATTTACGAAACTAGTGAACTAATCAGAGGCAGAAGATTAAAGATTTTCTTCAGGAAAGTTCTTTGACTCACATTTCAGGAGTTAAATCCTATTTTATGATTTATAACTTTAATTTGGTTGCATTTTGGGCCAAATTTCTTTGCAAAGTAGTTCAAAATTTCTGAGGCCTTAACATTTGTGAACAAACCAAATCCTAAAATATAAGTCTTGCACACTTTTAGATAGAAAATCTAAAAGCAGTTGGCATAAACAAAAAAAAAAAATGATTTCAGTTGGCCATTTTTCTGTTACCACCACCTTACTTCCAAAAAAGGAGGAGGTTATCAGTTCGTCGGAATCTTTTTTTTTTTTTTTTTTTTTTTTGTAT
>NW_016164860.1:0-12102 GCF_001687245.7 Rhagoletis zephyria | reverse complement strand
TAATTCTACTAGTATGTTTCTGTCTTTTCTGAACTAGTATGCGACTGGTATATTTTTTACATAATTTGACTAGTATGTTTCTGTCTATTTTCAACTAGTATGAGACCGGCATATTTGGTCCAAAATTTGACTAGTATTTTTCTGTATATTTTCAACTAGTATGAGACTGGTATATTTCCGATTGAAATCTGACAATTGCCATCTCGTAGGACATCTCCATGTTAAAAATACCAGTTGCTTGTATGGAAAAAAGATAGTTGGCTGACTAGTTGGGCATGCGGTTCATACTAGTTGTTAAGTAGTTTTCAACTAGTACATTTGACTACAGGGTAGTTGAAGATTCCCTTCCCCTAGAAGAAACATTTTGCGCATGCATATGTGGTATGTGTGTAAAAAGTATGAAAAATGAAGCATCGACGTACATATGTATGTATGTATATATGAAATGAAAATTAAGTTCAGTTTGTTTTATGATATCCTCAATTATTTGATGGAGATAAACAACTTTTAAATACCGTGATACAAAAATATTATGGCTAGTTTTAATATGGCCTTGAATGCTGGTGTAATATTTGTGTATTTAGTTTTTTTTTTGCCTGATGTTATTAATCATGTATGTATATAATTACGTACGAAACTGTTGGAATTACTGAAGTTAATATATAGTTAGTGATTTCTTCGTTATTATTTTGCTGATGTATTCTCGTGCCCGGCTGTCATTAAGAATATCCAAGTGAACATACAAACATAGATATATACATGCGCTAATTGCATCTTATGTACTTACGTAGGTACATATGTAGGTACAATGTCGAGTATTTCTTAATACTGTTCGTAGCACTATTCGCTGCATGCGCTTAATGTTACTGCCATTGCAGTTACAGCGCTTTGTTGCTATACTGCGAACTTTATGCTTTGGCGTTGTAATTTTTCATGTTGTTGGGCATGCAACCATTTTTATATGTACAAATATGTAGGCATGTATAAATATTAGGGTGTTCGATTATTCGCATGAGTGAACATTTAACTCTTAGTGGGGTTTATCAATCATACAAAGATTAGATTTGCTTTATCAATCATAATTCGCACTCCAATTAACCGTAGAATCCAATTACCATTCGAGTTACGAACAATTGCAATTGCAAAATTGAAAAATTAAAAGTGGCACTTGCTCTGAGTATTAAAAGTAAATTTAATTAAAAAATGTATAAATTACATTTTGCATACATTTTGTAGCGAAGAAACACAGAAACAGTGTGAATGGGATAATTCACGGTACTAATTGGGAGAGCGAACAAAGTAATTCACAGTGCCGTGGGAAAGCGGTATAAACTGCTACAAACAAGAAAAAAGCAGTGAACTATTTTCGTTTGGATTTCCTTTTGTTTTTGTTAAGTAATTTTCTGCAGTGGTAAATTTCCGGTATGTTTTCATATTAAAATTGATAAAAGGTCTCTATATATTTTCACGAAAATATTTTCATGCTACCTGTTTGAACATTTTAATTAAATCTAATTAATAAGATAAATTAAATATTGCAATATGGGTATCAAACTAAAGAGGTTTAGTAAATTTTACTGCGGAACAAATTTTTGAAGAGGGTTACCACCTATTTGAAAAAATTTATTAAATTAAATTGTTAAAATAAATGAAATATATTTTACAATGCGGGCGTTAGACTAAACAGATTTAAAGAAGTTTACTGTCGAAAATATTTTTGAAGCGGATTGCCGAGGTAAAATACTATAAATTAAATTCCCAGCAGAAAGCCCATACTTTACCTACTTTCTAAATACCTTTGAAAATATATTAACTAACACCCACATTCATAAAAAATAAAGAATGCTTCATAAATTGAAAATTTGTTTGAAAATCTTATTTATGAATAAGGTCGTACGAGTTTTGGGAGGGAGAAACAACACAAAAATACATTTAAGGCGCAGTAAAGCACGCCGGGTATTTGGCACTTTTCAATAAAAAAATTAGAATTTTTAGATTTTGGTATACATACATAAATAAGCTAGGTGAAACCGCGGCTTATTCCATTGTAAAAATCTGTATTACTCGGTATTCCTAAAATCAAAATAACAAAAAACCGTCTAAAAATATTCGAAAAGACTAATTTCAACCGGTTTCGAAAAATCGAGTCAGTCACCCTAATACATAAATATGAACGTAATTATTTTTTTTTGATGTTTTCTGAGCATAAACGAACCTTATATGAATTACAAAATTCAAGGGCAAGTAGTAAACTAATCGAAATAAACTTCGGTTCACTTATATTAAGTGGACCTAAAACTATGTATGTCTTACAATTTATGTGCATATATGTATGTATGCACATTTGTGCATAAGCGTACCTAAAATAAATAAAATTCAAAACAAAAGAATGTGCATCACTTGGGTTCAGTAATTATTTTATATTTCTTGTATCATTCTACTAAATAATAAAAACTTGCCTCTCTCTAATAGGGTCTTTCCATGAGGCGATTTTACAGGCAACGTTTAGTCCAGCCAACACCATATACATACATATGTAAATGTATGCATATTTTCTTACTTGTCTGTATGGTTCTCACAATTTCTTAGTATGTACATTCCAAAATATCGTTTCGCTAAGTTACTAAAACTCTGAGACGCTTGCTTTGATTTCAAACCAGTCCAGTGCAAATATTTGTGCATGTGCGTTTACTCAACCAACTGGATAATCAACACAATGCATCAACACAATTAACTCAAAGCTTAGATATTTAAAGTTTTATTTTCGCTCTTTCGATCTTTTTTTTCATATTAAATTCAACACACTTAAGTCCAAGCAAAAAAAAAAAACAAATACTTTCATTTAAAATTCGACGTAGGTGTCTATTTACTCTTCGTCTCTCCATGGTGGCATTCTCAACCGGCCGCTGACATTAGTGCGCCTGGACTCAATCTAGCCTGCGCCAAGGGCACTGCTATGATGCGATAACGCACGCGATAGCCCTTATTATCGGCAATATATTCGGTCATCTCCCTAAAAACGAGGCCAACTTTGTTGGGTGGACCAAATTCAGTTGTCCAATTGCCTCTGACAACCAATTCTTCATTCGCCGTGCCTGCATTTTCCAGTGTGATGACCTCATCGCGGCTGCCGTAACCTGGTTGAAATAAACTGTGCAAGTGAAAGGAGTAGGTAATTTTGATAGCAACAATCATTTGATTTATAACTTTCAAAAATAGATTTTAAAACTCGCAATCACCTGAATGTGTAGAGCACTTTTGTGTCGGCGTTAACAGCCACACGCCGAATGGTTGTGCATAGTAGTAATACCGCCAAGAGTAGGCTGCCGCCGAGTCTCTATGAGAATTAGTGTCGAGAAGATAAAATTTTCTTTTTAAACAAAGACTTTTGATAACACTTTGCACTCACAGTAATTTTCAGCATTTTGCTTTGCAAAATTTTACTCCTTTTTAAATTTGCTGTTCTTTTCTTTTTGTTTTAACTACTGGCTAAGCTCACTTTTACTCTTATCAACCGAACGTTTTCACTTCAACTTAGTCGCTGTCGCTTTGGAGCATGTTTTGCAATTACACGTTTTATCGCTACTAATGACTGGCTGCTGCGCTTGCAAGTTCTATTTCTATACTGGCCAGTATGCGCTGGAGATCTTGCGATTTTTATGTTAGCATTGTATATTAGAATAAATATGGTTTTTAGGTTTTTTATTGCTCTTCTGCTTATTTGCATTGTCAAATATTAGCAAACTTGTTGTGAGTTTTCAAAAGCTTCGACAGATATTTGACAAAAAATGTTAATAGCTTACATAAATATGTCGAACCTAATAACGTATATGTACATATCCAGCAGAAGTATAAATAATTATGCACTCATCAATCTCGGGTTCTATGAAGGCTACGAGAGTTGCACTCGCATCCGGATAGCTCTATGTACAGTAGTTAGTGGCGAATATTAGCAAATAGTGCTTTCAAAGTTGGTCGGTGCAGTAAAAAAAAAACTTGAGCTACACAACAAACATTGCCATTTTTTTCGTCTAATAAACAATGCTTTGTTTGATTGTTTCTCTCTTCAAATTTTTAAGCATATACATGTATGTATGTACATTAGGGTGGTCCTTAAATGTACGGAGCAAATTTTGACATCAGATTTCCTAAGCCTCAACTCCTACGTCGATGCTACTATAGTCGGAGATATCACATATAAATTTTGGTCCCCATTGGAGACGGTTAAGACGTGTCGCACAGGAGGCAAAGTTTAGATTACTCTATGGATACTCAAAAAATTAAAATAAATTTTTTTTTCGTCTAATACTCAAAATCGATGCGATCATTGTCGATGATATCACATATAAATTTTGGTCCCGATTGCAGACGGTTAAGTCGTGTCGCACAAGGGTCAGAGCTCAGATTACCCTATGACGGCGTCTTAACCGACTTCAATCGGGACTTAAATTTATATTTGATATCCTCGACTTTAGTAGCATTAAATGGAAAAAAACATATTTTTAATTTTTTGAGTCCATAGAGGAATCTGAACTTTGTCCCCCTGTGCGACACTCCTTAACCGCCTCCAATCGGGACCAAAATTTATATGTGATAACTATGACAGTGGTGTTACCAATTGAAGGACTGAGCCTAAAATAAAATTTGGCATTTAATTTTAAGGACCACCCTAATGCACATATTTGTGTTGTTTGCGATTTTGCATATTTCTTTAAGGTCAATTCACAATGCGGACCTGCTTATATACATACGTGTAATATCGACGGTCAGTAGGATATTACAATATGCAATGAAGGGCCTGGCAGGGTGCGTAGAAATGAATGGCGTTCTGTTATCGAAGCGATATGAGATAGGCAATTTTTGAACTCTTATTACTCTATGGCGCAAATCTGAACAGGAAAAAGAATCGAAAGTTCTTGGGGATTATTCTTGTTAGTCTTCTCACAGGAATGCAAACGGGGCACTGAACCAAAGACTATGCATGCAAGAAATTAGGGTGTTCGATTATTCGCCTTTTTTCCAAAACCAGTTTTCGAGTTGTTCGAAAAATTGCAATTTTAACCGGTTAAACCGGTTTTATTTTACAAATTTTTCATACTTACTGCTACTCGGGAGGTCCATGGTAAATTTTCTGGCCTCAGCGAAATCAAAAGAGGCAAACCTCGAAGTGCACTTCTTCGGTTTTGGAGTAAAAGTGTAGGTCTCTCCATTTATGGGTTTCCTTTAAAGTGGAAAAGGCCTTGAAAACATCGAAAACTCGAAAACTTTTATTGAGAAAACAAGATTTGTAAAAACCTTTAATATTCGAAAACCGAAGATTTAAAAACAACCGCCTATAGATATAAAAAAAATTGTGGTCCAATATTTTCCTAAAACTTGATATCAATTGTCTGAAATCGATAGACTGTACTCGGAAATTCAACTAGGTATCGACCCCCAAAACCTTAAAAAAAAATGTATAAAAATTCATAGAATCTTTATTACATTGAAAAAGCACAACACTAATTGAATTATTCAAACTTATTCTTCCTTCTCCTTATTTTGCAAAACATACGTACATTATACATACAAATTGTTCAAAGTATATATTGCATACGTTTATAAATATTTTTATAGTAAAACTAGTACAAATAATTTTAAATATAGTAGTTTTGTATTTACATATTAGTTGAAATAATATCAACGATAGCGAAAGAAACGCGAACAAATTTTGGAGAGGGGATAATAACGTACTGTACTTTAATGTTATATTTTTTCTGCTTTACCTATCAGTTTAAGAAAAACTTTCAATATCTAATTAGTACAGGAAATTAAAAGAATACACGCTTTTCTTTGCACAACACCAGCAGCGTTTTGTTTACATTTTTAAGTTTTTATTAATTTTTATTGAAATTTCATAGCATTTCCCACTTTGTTTCGTTTTACATAGCTCATGCGTTTTTATGTGTTTTTCCCGAGTTATTATAGTTTTAAAATGTTTTTTTTTTGTTATTGCCGCATCAATTAGTTAAGTGCTTAGACTACTTTTTGTGTTGAATTTATTATAATTAAAATAGAAAAAAACCGAAAAAATATTTTATACTGACGTGTATCCCCTCTTCAAAATTTTGTATATTTTCAGACAAGCAAATTGTATTGTAAGTCTGCGCGCCTAAATGTATGCAAAAAATATATAACAAATAGTCTAAAAAGTCACACGCACACACAGAAACGCTCATAAATGTGGTAGCTCTTATTGTTGTTGTTGTTGGTGGTGGTGGTGGTGTTGCTTACGTACATACGTGTTAGTGCATTTTAACTAGGAACCCAGAGGAAATAAAGCAAGAAAAGGCCACTCTCCCAACTGGCTTTCTGGCCGCTCAGCCTACTGCGGCGTACTTCCCCATCGAACGCTAGAGCAAAGCTTTTCATGCAATGGGTGCAAACGTGTCGCAACTGGAGCGTGAGATCGGCTCTGAGCTCTTTCCGCCCAACGAACACTACTTTGGTCTGGTCAATTTCGGCAATACGTGCTATAGCAACTCCGTGCTGCAAGCGCTCTACTTTTGCAAGCCATTTCGTGAAAAAGTGCTGGAATATAAGGCAAAGAATAAGCGCCCCAAAGAGACATTGCTCTCCTGCCTAGCCGATCTCTTTTACAACATTGCCACGCAGAAGAAAAAAGTCGGTTCGATTGCGCCTAAGAAGTTTATTGCGCGTCTACGCAAAGAGAAAGAGGAATTTGACAATTATATGCAACAGGATGCGCATGAGTTTCTCAATTTTCTCATCAATCATATCAATGAGATCATCTTGGCTGAACGGCATGCCAGCAAGAATGGCAATAACTTGAATGGTAGCAGCGCCGGCGGCGGCGGTGGCACCTCCACTGCCAGTAAATCCTCCTCGTCCACCAGCACATCGACAACTGCCTCGAATTCAACGTCCAACGGCAACTGTACAAACTCGTCGGGTTCGTTAAATGGCGTGGGTGTCGGCATAGGCATCAGCGATCACGCTTCAACACCGACACAATCGAACGCCGCCAACACGGAACCCACTTGGGTGCATGAAATCTTTCAGGGTATACTAACATCAGAGACACGCTGCCTGAATTGCGAGACGGTTAGCAGCAAGGATGAGAACTTCTTTGATCTACAAGTCGATGTGGATCAGAATACCTCGATTACGCATTGCTTGCGCTGCTTCAGCAACACCGAAACGCTTTGCTCCGACAACAAGTTTAAGTGCGACAATTGCTGCAGCTATCAGGAGGCGCAGAAGCGTATGCGTGTCAAGAAATTGCCGATGATATTGGCGCTGCATCTGAAACGCTTCAAGTATATGGAACAATTTAATCGACACATAAAAGTGTCGCATCGCGTGGTATTTCCGCTTGAGCTGCGACTATTCAACACCTCTGACGATGCCGTTAATCCGGATCGCTTGTACGATCTAATGGCCGTGGTCATACACTGTGGATCAGGACCGAATCGTGGACATTATATTAGCATTGTTAAAAGTCATGGACTCTGGCTGCTGTTCGACGACGATATGGTGGATAAAATTGAGGCATCAACTATTGAGGACTTCTATGGCCTGACATCGGACATACAAAAGTCATCGGAGACGGGATATATATTGTTCTATCAATCGCGTGACTGCGCGTCATCGTAGAGAGACTTTTTGCTTTTAAGGAATTGGCGAAGAAGGAAGATGAACAACATGAATTTATAGATTTCAAAAAATATGGTTTATCAATAGCAAGATGGCTTAAAGAAACTATAAAAACCAGTTAGGAAATACTTTCTGATTATGTCTTACTAACTTTCAATTAATAAATTAGTTAATAAAAAAATATTAGTACATATTGTAGCATACCTTTAGGATGTGATAGAAAGCCAGAGTGAATCAGTTTTGATATCTCATTGATCTGTCAGCGAGCACATAATTAGTTCGCCTAGAAGTTGGCTTCTAAGGAAGCTGTATTTTGTATGTAACTGCACTTTATGTTGCTTTCTGACAGCTGATAACCCTTATTTTTGTCACGAATCATAAAAGTATGCAACACACATACATACTTATATTCCCTATACAAAAACTAGCCATTATCGACTATCGCTTGAACTATAAAGCATGTTTGATAACTGGTTCGTGAGTTTTCCAATAATTCAGTATATATCAAGCAATTCTTAGACTATGTTATTCAGTTTTGAGAAAACTAATGGCACTTTTACATACCCATCGTGCTGAAATTATATTATTTTCTCTTTGCCAGTTATTATGTAATGATGAACTAATTATAATCGTTTTCGATTGATTATGTTTAGTTAGTTTTCTTTCAATTACAGTGCCGAACAGAAGTATTGGCACAGTGAATTTTTCGCAATATTTGCAAAGGTTTTTATTCTAATTTTCGATAATTTTTTATAAAAATATTGTTTATTTTACACCACGCAAGTTCTTCCATACAAAGTATATTCGACAATTATTTTTTGTATGGAGAAAATGAGCAACACCTTCCACTAAAAAAATTGCCAAAAATCAACGCGATTTTCTAGCAACTTTAAACGTGCACTTTGCTATACTAAAATTGAATAGGCTATAAAACTGCATACCTATAATTTTTCTAAAAAATCTGAATAAAAAGTTGCAAATTAGTGTCCAAATTTAATGAATTTTCCTGAGTTTTGCACAAAGTTTAGAGATTTTATCATTATGTTTTCTGGTGTAGAATAAACAATATTTTTATAAAAAATTATCGAAAATAAATTAGAATAAAAAACTTTGCATATATTGCGAAAAATTCACTGTGCCAATACTTCTGTTCGGCACTGTATGTATGTTTGTACATCATGTTAACAGTTTGTGTTTTTGTTTTTCGAGGTAAATGCATATCTGTTGTAAGCCAATTTATTACTGTCTTGCTTTGCTTGCAAAAATTATTGCCGATCATGTCTACAAAAAAATAAAAAAAAAATACATACATATAATAATTGCAAGAAAATATTTCAAAATAAAACTTAAGTATATGTAATACTATTATACGTAGTATGTAGTTACATATGCCACTATTATAACAATTATACATACATACATATGTATGTATACCTTAAACAAATAAATTGCCGCTGAAAATAAACAATTCAATTCTGTCTTTGTAATTTTTTGATTCAATGTCAGGCAAGGTGAAAGATAGACAACAACGTAGATCACAACTAGTCTAATTGATACATAACACAATTGTGGTAAATTATGTGTTGCTGCTGCATTCGTATCGAATTTCATATATCATTACAGACTATTTTATTTTCTTTTGTATGCATTTGCTTTTTCATTGTTTTCACTTATGTACCCACTTTACTGGAAAGTTTTCGCAAATGCTTCTGCACTTCATGCGTCCATAGACTGAATTGCACTTGGTAACTTTAATTGGGTGATGAGCATTTTTTTTTATCAATCTCTGTTATTTTTAGTTAAGTTTATGAAATTTTAATGACATTAGATGTTTTCAGTATTTTCTTCGATAAAGACGAAATTATCGTATACGTTAAATTTTTTTCGAAATTGACTTTTTCATGCAAATTTGCTCTACACCCCACAACGCATCACCTGGTTAAATATTGTAGCTTAAATCCCTATAGTTACGCCAAAACTTTACTGCATATTTTATCGTATGTTAGATACAATACATTTTTTTCTTGGGGTGAAATTATCGTATACGCCATACAAAAGTGTGAACGTAATTAAAAAAAAAATAAAATAAAAAAATTTTGCAACTTAGAAAAAACGCTCTCCTGTACAATTTGCTTTCTGACTCATACGATAATTTTACGCAAAAGGGTAGACATGTCTATCTCTTGCAGGGAATCTTCGAAAATATTTTGTATTTCTTTTATTGCCGAAGGCACGGGTGCCCTTTTCACACTCTTCGTTATATTTTCAGTATTAGTCGGATCTTAAAGTATGATATAACGATGTTTTTGTCTCGAATATAATTTTTTTTGTTCCTAAGTTCATTGACCTCAAGTATTTTAGTACTTACCCACAACATCTCAATGTCAATAAGAATAGATGTCAATAAGAATAGAATAAATTAAAACTCTGCAAAAAAAAATTAGAAAAAATGTTGTCGCCAGATGTAGGAGGCACCGAAAACCCATAGTTCGGTATTTTTTTTTCAAGTTAGCCTTGAAATAATAGTTTACACTTAGGGGTGTTCGCGAACTATATTTTGCAACTTGTGCTTATTAATATAATTTTCATTTAAAATATAGTTCGACCTATAACTACGGTTATTATCCGTCCTTTATTTTAAAGCTTGCACAAAGTAAACGAAAACTAATTAAACTTCAAAAAAATTTAATCCGAATTTCAAACTTTTTGTTCAGAATTATTCTAAAATTTTCGAGTATATAGTTTTGTAGCCCATTCAATTTTAGTGCAATAAAATGCAAGTTTCAAGTCAAAAAAAATTACCGTTGAGTTTTTTATTTTATTTATTTTTATTTTTTTGTCTTGCCTATAAAAATAAATTTTGTTCATACGTTATGGCAAGATATATGTAAGCTCTGATATATATTGCTCGTGAAGAGCAATGAGTGATCTCCATTGACAATTTATATTCTAACATTTGTATCAAGATATAAACTTTATTCTGTGGAGACGGGCAGTAACGTCTGTCAAAGCAAAGACAAACGTAGAACCAAACATGTACATACACGACTTTTCTATAGTTTTATTATAGTTTAGATTCACTGTGTCGAAATATTATTATGCATAAATGCGGACCTGCACAGCATCGTACATATGCGTGCGTTTGACAGTTAAATTCAACACACAAACTCTTATGTACATACATATGTAGGTGTATTTTGACGTCTATAAATGTCAAATGCACGCAAACTCATCCGAACGTTATGGAGGTTTGCTTTAATGCTCGTAATTTTCAAATTACAAAAATTATTTATGATACCTTCACTTTAATAATTCAATACAGAAATAACCTTCAAATAAATGTGCCTGCATACATCTGCAAGCCAGTGTTGTGCATAAATATACATATATATATATGCTTACAAGCATACGTATGCGTACATATGAAATTGCTATTCTGGCTTGCGTCCAGTTAATTTCATGCACTCAGAAGCTTGTCTTTAGTACAATCAAGTATAACCACAAAATAACTGCGCCTTATAAAGAAATGCTTCACATTTGCGCCTTTGCCTTGTTAGTTTGTCCTTTGAAGAAGGCTCATTCTTGCACAAATGTGACATGGCAATGACAGTGCTAGTACACAGAAAAAACCATACATACATATGCACATGCATACGCCCGTTGCTTATATAAAATGCAAAAATATTCATACTAAACATTTTTCTTTTTTTTCGCTACCTCAAAGCCCTCGAGCGACAATGGTCCCGAGGCATAAGCTACATATGTACATACATATATACATACATATGTACATAACTATGTATGCAGCAGAGAATGGCTTGAGTACATCGCAACAATAAGTAGGTACATCTTATTTATACTCTTTACTTTTCATACCCGAGTTTTATAAACATCGTGTCAGAAATTTGAACTAATATTATTAAACGGGCCATAAAACTGGTCATAAAAAATTTTTCTAAAAAATTCTCCTTCATTTCGTTTTACATCGAAGAAAATCTCTGAATTTTTAAATAATAATTAGGGGTCACTACCAGGGTTGAAAAATATTAAAATTCGACAAATTTGACAAGTTTTGTGATCGTTGAAAAAACTCTCCCCTTTATATGAATTTCTTCATAGTTTTCAAGATAGATAATTATTTGTAATGCAGTGTTATTTGGAACTTATAAAAAATTAGAATTCTGTATTACTTCCGAAAAATCTTAGCAAATGAGTCTTTGGAGCTTAATATTGCTTCGTGAATCCATGGTTAGATTTAATATAGACACTTCCTGGACTGAAAACGAGTTTTTTTTTTTAATTTTTCTATGGTACCAAAATGCGTATGTCAAAATTGTTAAATCCCTAAAAATTATTTTAAAATTTTGAAATTTTCGCTAATATCTATAATTTGTACCTATGTATGTACACCAGACGACAAATGAAAGTGTATACCTTGTTCTAATA
>NW_016164859.1:23937-29775 GCF_001687245.7 Rhagoletis zephyria | reverse complement strand
GATATTCTGGTACAACCATTGCATTCATAACTTCGGGGACGTTATTTTCGAAAATTACATCCACTACTGGTCCAATGATAGCAGAAATGTGTCCAACGGCCCCGGGTTTGGAACGTATTCCTTTTATTTTTTGTTTGTTTTTGAAATCGTTTGAAGAGTTCTCCTCTTTTTCAGTCATTTGCAGTCCCGCTTCCACATCTTTATTTTTATTTTCTGCTTTCACATTTTTAAATTCAGGCTCTACCGGTGGTGCGACCCCACACCCGTGGTCATTCCTTTCATCATGAGCATCGTCATTTACTTAAGGAAAAATAGTCTGATTTGTGAAAGCGTTTGGAGATGATTTACTTACCGGATCCGGAAAATTCTCGCTTAATGGTTGCCTTAATACCTGGTTCTCTGAACATTTGCATATTAAAATATTTTCCATATTGAGAAGTTTGAAAGGATAGGCTCTTTGAAACTTTGTAGGAATTAAGTAAAATTTAATTTAAAATAATTTTATAGAATTTAAATTGTGACTTACCAACAGCGGGGCGTAAAAAATTTCTCCAAAGACAAGCCATAATTAGATTAGATAAAGTAAAATCATGGAATATCGTTTGTCGTTTACGGACGGTTTTTTTTCAAATATTAGTTGACAGAAAAATATGTGTACATTTGGTCGATTATTTAACTGGCACCGTTACATTCGTACGCATTTTTTCTACAGTATGAATCAATAGCCTATTAAATCATCGCTGGAATAAAGAAACAGTGTAAATGCCACATACACTATTATTCGATAATCGTACCATTGGATAGACAATTCTTTAATANACGGTTTTTTTTCAAATATTAGTTGACAGAAAAATATGTGTACATTTGGTCGATTATTTAACTGGCACCGTTACATTCGTACGCATTTTTTCTACAGTATGAATCAATAGCCTATTAAATCATCGCTGGAATAAAGAAACAGTGTAAATGCCACATACACTATTATTCGATAATCGTACCATTGGATAGACAATTCTTTAATATATTAGAAAAATCTTTAGTTTTCTTAAATATCTTTTTGGATCACGAACTTATTCGCGGAAAACGAATTTTTATAACAGTGTAGGTACTAAAATTGTTTACAAATAGTGTATAGTGCACTTGGACTATTATTAAGAAAATCCCAAAGATATTCTTGTAATATTAAAATAACGTTAGAGTAGGTTACTTCGTTATATTGCTGCTAACTTTCACAGGGAGCTTTAAAATGTGAATAATAAAATAGTGTAATATCGACATACATCAATTAGTTTTTCTGAGTTTGCAACAAATATAAAATAGTGTACAATGATTTCATATAAAAATGTTCAGAGTACTGATTTTATCAGTACAGTACTGATTTTTCAACTCTTGTACTGATTTTATTCATTTCTTCAATCAGTATGCTAATGTCCTGGTTTTCAAAATTTGTACTGATTTGTACTGAATTTTCTATTCAAACCAAATACTTTATTATTTTCTTACGGATTTTTACATAACGTTGGAACTTCCTTAAACTGTACTGTAAAAAATAAGAAGAAAATAATTTAATTGTAGTTGATATGTTTTAGATAATGTTTGATAAGCCCAAGAAATAAATACAACAAAAAGATCAATCGTTTTATGGAGCATAAATTATTTAAAATGAAGGCTTACATTTTTGTCGAGTATTGTTAGTTATCTCGAAAATAACTTTCAGTTTAATAACAATAAATTTCAATGTTCGAATGGCTTTTGTCTATAACTTACAACTCCTATTTCTCAATTTACTGACTTTGTAAAATAGTTTTGCATACAGGACATAGAGTTAGATACTCTTTTTAGCGAATTCTTACAGCCCAGTTATGCATACTTGCACTGCTTTACCATTTTTACGTAAAAATCAAAACCCAACATGTTAAGTGCTATGCGTTGAGTAACCGCTTACACGCAAAGCCCATTTAACAGATTCTTATGTGACAACTCTCATGCAAAGCTAAGTATGCATAACTGGGCTAATAGTTTTCACAGTTTTTGCGTAGTTGAAAAATTATTTAACCCTTCGGAGCATTGTATAGGCTTACAAGTATGGAAAGCGCCATTTTGTTTGTTTACATTTGAAAACAGCTGAGATCACCTGATTTTCAATTCTCTCATTCTCCTCACAGAGTTACATTCAAGTTTCAGAAAAAACTTTAAAATGTAAATTGAGAAATGTTTTAGAAAAATGTGTTTTTATTCATTTGAATTCAATAAAAAAGAAATTAAAAATGCGTGCCAAGTCTTGCATTTACCATAATAACGATAAATGTGTATGTTCCAGGCAATAATTCAAAATATTTGTGAAACTTATCGTTTTGCGCTAAAATACAACAATGTGTGTAAAATTCGTTGTCATTGCTTCTATTTTGAATATCATATTCGTGCCTGCCGGTGGAAAAAATAGGTAAATTTGCATTTATTTTCAAGAAAACATATCAGTTAAAATATATTTCTTTCCAGAGCGACATACGGACAAGTAAGATGATAAATTTGTATGATGAATATCGCGGAAAAACTTTTGTATCAAAATTTCTATTCTAATTTGCATTTGAATTATGATATCAACAGGGATGATTTGTGACGTATTTTTTGAAGACAATTTTCTTATAAATCTTGAGATTGTCGATTTATTTTAGAATTAAAAAAGGTAGTTTGTATTAAAAAATATATTTACACTAGCAGTATGTAAATTACTTTTATTCCGAATTGAAACGATTTTAATGAATATTCATGGTTACCATTAATAGTAGTATGACAGTTAGATCTAAATGCATATTTGACAAGAAAGATAGAATACAAGATTGCGCCGTCCTGGCGGCGATGACATATCTGTACAAAAAGTAATAAAAGTCGAATTGGATGTTGAAAGAAAATGTGAGAACAGCAAATTTTCTTAATAATAAATTTTTCGATAAGGAACGTGTTTTGATTGTGCTAATTTGTAATAGCCTTATTCATAAACAATAAAGTAGCTTAAAAAAGGCTTATAAATTGAAAAATGTTTGTAAACGGCAATTTAAAAAGCTTTTTAAAATTTTTATTTTTTATTAATAAGGCAATAAAAATATGTGATTTACAATAACTTTTAACAAAGGAAATACGAAATAAGGTGATTTTTGCGGAAGTGGGTATTAGTGAATTTCAGTGCATTTAAAGTTTCTGAGGTTTCGTTTACCTTTAGATCAGAATTGTCAAAATTGAGAAATTCAAAGTAGCGATACAATAATCATAGAAAAGAAGATTGCGCCCTGCTGTGATGATGAGTAAATTTACCACAATGAGGAAGAATATAACAATTAAGTGAAAAAATTTTATTTTTACAAATTTAGTGAGCAGTAACGCGTTTCAAGAACGATATTTCAGACAAATCGTTAATGAACAACTATTTTTCCTTCCCGTCTGCTTTGGTTTTGGCAAAAAAGTTGATAAGCTCCTGACGGCGATCAAGTCATTTCAACCATAAAATAATATTATTTGCAAGAACCATTCACTAAAATTTTAACTAACTTTTTATTATTTATTAATTCCTTTTTGATATTCAGCAATAACAAGATGGAAAAAAATTATAAACCAAAATTAGTAATATTTTTATGAATGTAGTTATAAAAGTTCACAGAGGAAACGCCGGAAAACAATGTATTGGCAACAACATAAAATTTATGGCAATTTAGATGTCAACAGAATAATAACTACGATAAAAAAGCATGAGAGAAGTGTGCGAGAAACGGTCAACAAATTTCTTATAAAATATTTTGATTTTTGCTGGGTGTAAATGAAAACTCAATGAGTATTAAGGAAAAGAAAAATTTGAAAATAATAAACAGAAAAAGAGATGGGTGCACAAAAACTTTAGTTAAATGTTTTTCCCAAATTCTTAAAAAGTAAGCAAATCGATTTTTTTAATGTTACTTTACATCTATTTTCTTTTTTATGAATAAGGTCATAAGCATGTACCGTTTTTATAAATAAATCTTATAGCAATATGCTATATATTTATTTATACACTTTTTGGCTGGCGAAATATGTAATTTTTCAACTTAATAGAAAAGCGTATTTAACCACATTACTTTTTTTTAATATTGAATGGCGCAACACAACAACTCTTTTTGTTGCACGAAACCCTTGAACACGTGCCTGTCATCTATTTCTTCTGTTTCGACATTTCGGTATTTTGCATTTCTTTCATTTTGACGTCATTCGCATTGTCAGATTTTTGAAATTCGTTTTGGTTCGACATTCTGCTATTTCATAATTCTTTCATTCTCATGTCATCCATCTTCCATTTCTTACCTTCCATTGCCGTTCGCATCGTCGAACCTGCCTGTCAAACACTGCCGCCATCATGCTTTTCAGTTTGGCAGGCACGTCCGCTGTTTGGCAGGCACGTCCGCTGTTAGAAAGAGAATAGACAAAAAGGGGCATAGGATTCCATACTTGTAAGTATATACGATGCTTCGGAGGGCGCGCTTTGAAAGTTAAACGAGAGGGCGCGCCGCGGCAATTTAGCCGCAAGGTGTATCTCAAAGGTTGACTGCATTTTTTTTTTATTTATGTCGAAAAATCATTCAAATAAAATATTTGAATAATTTGTGTTTATACTGAAACATATTGTAAGCATTTATTTTTTAAATTTGTATGCGTTGTAATTGTTGTTGTAGCGGCTACAACAACCCCGCCCAGATCGGCTGATATCTCAGCCGTTGTCGTCGAGTTCCACTAACGGCAGCCCCAAGAAGCGTGCAGCCTCCATGGGGTCGGTCCATATGGACGACGCCGTTAGGGTTGTGGGGTTTTCCGGGCATGCGAAGAGATGTTTCGAGTTGTGAGGGGTCTCTCCTCATGCCGGACACTCGTTCGGCACATCCGCATTTAACCTACTCCTGATGTCCTGGTCTCCCGAGGCAGATGGAGCTCCGTCGCGTCAATGTCCGGTGTTTGTGTGACCAGAACGGCATTCACAGGTCTTGAGTCTGCATAACCCGAGACTGCGTCCCTGTGAATGCCGTTTTTATGCGTCATCAACAGTGGTGTTGGTACGTTCTACACATTGTGAAATATGCTTGCAATGTTTTCTGTAAACATTTTTGTTACAATTAATATGCACAACAAATTTTTGTCTTATTATTCCTGGTACATATTCCTTGTATCAATTTCTGTTGCGTAGAAGGTTCGCTTCTATATAAGTTTAACAACAAACCAAATTTGACAAGGGATGACGGAAATTCGTTCTAAAATACAACATTTAAAAACATCCTTTTTCTCTAAAACCTAAGAAAATGAATATCATAATAGTTACAATGTGTACGCAAAGTATAATTTTAAGTATAATTTTAAAATTACACATGACAAAATACTTAAAAAATAACAATTTTGATTTAGACCCTTATCACAAACTCACTTTTCCAACTTAAAAAAATTTTGCGAGTTCAATTCAAATTTTTTTGGTACACGGAAGGGCACGACGCGGCAACTCAGCCACATATATGAGGCACCAACTTTCAAATACAAATTTCAACTAAACTATATAACGCAGAGAGTAACATCTAACTGTGAACCATTCTGCATCTCAAAACTTACAAAGTCACTAAGCTGTAGTGGCCGGCTACTAAAATTTGTATTTGAAAACCACAAATTACAATTTTTGCGGCTAATTTGCCGCGGCGCGCCCTCCGCAGGGTTAAGCCATGAGGAAATATCTTTTTTTTTAAAAAAAACGCATAAAATTTGCAAAATCTCATCGGTTCTTTATTTGAAACGTTAGATTGGTCCATGACATTTACTTTTTGAAGATAATTTCAT
>NW_016164859.1:21550-23213 GCF_001687245.7 Rhagoletis zephyria | reverse complement strand
TTATCAAGCTCTTAAAAAATCACCCTTTACATCACTTTCCGATAGGGCTTATAGTTTCTGAAAAATTAATTAGTCATTCCAGATTTTTTTTAATTTTTAATGAAAAAACGAAAAATAATCAATAAAATGTAATTTTTTGCATTTGTACTAAAGCCTGATCTGATACACAAAAAAAAATCAAATTACTAATGAAGAAAATTGATGGATAAATAAAAAATAATGAATGATCAAATGAATATACGCAAAGATTTTTTGTATGAAATATGTGCAGGAAAGAAAGTTACTCATACGCCACGTACATCCGAGTAACACGATTTTCTACTCGTATTTCATAAAAAAAAATGTTGCGCCTTTTCATGAGACCACTCATTATTTCGTATTTATACATTGATTTTCTTTTTGTACCAAAACAGGCTTTAATACAAATGCAAAAATTTGGCACAGAACCTGTTATTATTTTAATTTTTCTTCTGTTAAAGTTTTTTTTTTCATTTTTTCATATTTGTCAGAAACTATCAGTCCTATCGGAAAGAGATGTATATATGTTTTATGGAGAATTTCATTAGCCTTCATTTGCCGTATTTTATATTTCGTAAGATATATGTGATTAAAAGGCACCAACTTTTGCTTTAAGCTGAATAACATAAAATTCTAAATATCTCGGAAACGTATCCATAGAAAAAAAACAACCCGATTTCGGAATCACCTAGCAATTCTACATAGAAATTGGATAGTGGCATCTGGAGAACAAAAGCCAGACTAAAATTTGTGATCCATTGTCATCAATTATTGCTGGTGCAAAGTTCAACTATCTGGAGATATAACTATTTCAAAAATGAAACAGGTGCACTGACAGAAAGAAGTTTCGAATTAGCGTTCGGACTGCTGTAACTCGATTCGGGAGTAAATCGGAGTATAAACGAAATGTTCGGAGCACAGAAGTTATTAAACAAAAACTTTGAAAGTTAATTATTTTGTGTTATATTCCTAATGCGAATGGAAAAAAGTTAAATAAAATCGCATATTTTAGGTCAAGTAGAGTAGGGAGCAGATTTTAAATTTAAAAAAGATATCGGAGTAAATCTACTCCGATCGGAGCAAATTCCGGACGCTGTTTACAATTAAGAAATGCGCATATGAAAGAGCACCAACCCTACTCGTAATACATTTAAGTATGTATACAAATTTTAGTATTTAGTATAGAAATATTCAATTCAAATGCGCCCATATTAAAATGAAGCGTTTTGCACTAACCGATCAGTGTTGCCGTTTTAGCCCTTTGGTGGCTAAATTTGGCTACCAAATTCTTTTTTTGGCCACAAAAATTTGAAATTGCCCCTAGCCCTTTTTTTAGCCCTTTTCATTTCATCATTGACATAAAATTTTTTTTTTATGATTTTCATGAATTTAACTCTTCGCTCATAAAGCGAACGCCTTTCCTTTAAGGCAAGTAAACATATGTCTATGTATGTTCCTTACGTTTCTGGGCCGTAATCTTATCCATTAACGATTTAACTATACTTTAAAATAGGTAAGTTGGCGGCCCTTAATATGCTTTATGTGTTACACAAAAAGTTTTTTTGTTGAATAAAATATTAATTCTTTTCAGAGTTCATTGTTTTTCTATACCAGTAATTATAGAAAATGTTTGCGTGTATACTTA
>NW_016164859.1:7696-21186 GCF_001687245.7 Rhagoletis zephyria | reverse complement strand
ATCTCGATTCGTTTTGCCTGTTACAAACAACCGTTATGTGAACAAAGTTATAATACCCTTGTGCACAAGTGCGCTCGGGTATAAAAATAAGTGCACGTTTTTGTTGTGACAATATAACTTGAGAACGGCTTCACCGAATTCAACCAAATTTATACGGCATATTTAGGCTATCATGCAGATGGTTTATGTGAAGTTTTCGCGAATTCGTAAAAGGGGGTGTGGCACCTTCCATACTAACTAAAAATTTTTTTGTTGTATTCTCTTGAAATATTTGTGGTAGAGTACTGGAAGTTGGTATAGAGGTATAACAAATAATTCCATACTCATGGATAAAAATGGGCGGTATTGGAAAAGAGGGCGTGGCGCCTCCCATCTTATATATAAAGAATAAGTGCAAGATTTCAACCAATTTTATACGGCATAGTCGGGCTATTATGCAGATTGTTTGTGTTAGGTCTCCCCGAATTCGGAAAAGGGGTCGTGGCACCACCCATACTAACAAAAATTTTCATCTGGTATATCTCTTGCAATATTTGTGGTAGATTACTGGAATTGGTAGCTATACGTGGCTTTCCAAATTGTTTATTTATTCATACCCAAGATGGAAAAACAAAAAATGTTGTGTATCCAAATGTGTTGGATTATGATTTAAAATAAAGAATCAAAAATTTTGAAATAAAACAAATGATAAATTTTCATATAGAAAAATTCCAGGACTTTTCATTCGTTTTTCAATATTTGGTGTAGAGAAGCACACCGGGGTACTGCTAGTTTAAATATACCCCGGCTTATCATGTAGCGGTAGCTTTCGGAAAGGTGGAAAACATATATTTAATACTTGCGCCGGGTATTTAATGTTCGGCTCCGCCCGAACTTAGACTTTCTTACTTGTTATATATAAGATGAAGGTAAAAAAATTTAGCTACCATTTTTAGCCACAACGACGATTTTTAGCTCTTTTTTAGCCCTTTTTTAGCTGCAATTTAGCTACCAGTAAAAACATTTCGCGGCAACACTGTTACCGATTGATTTTTCATAATCAAGTTAAAAAAAAAAATATTTAAATTCCATGCTGCCTGTAATGGGATTTGAATTGAACCCTGACCGTCTGGAAATTAGCAAATTGTGGCAAGCATCTTCGCGCACTCAGCTACAGCCAGACATGTAAGTGTGCATTCAAATGTTGAGTTTGAATCAACACCATACACGCGTGGTATGAAAGTATCATTTTTAAATACGAACATTTTAAAACGATAATCAAATAAAAAATATTTATGTTTACTATGCGTTATTTCCCCCAGTAAATTCATAAAATTCTTCTGAATATTACAGCGCGTTTTTTCTCTTAGTATACTGATTTTTGAACTTTTATTCAAACTTGTGTAATCAAATCGAAAACCGGGACACTTATAATGAAATAATGAAAAGAAAACACTGACCACATTACACTTATTTATTAGGTACTTGTGCAACGAAGTCAGCTACGATTTCTTTTTTTACCATATGGCATACGTAGGTTGTCAACAATATTAAGAAAACATGTTAAATATCCTTTTGGAAAGGATACTTAAGTATCCGAAACCCAACTTTTTTAGTTTTCCACTGGCTACGTTACAGTTGACATTTGCGGTACATTTCATTACGACTTAATAGGAGTTCTAAACATCTTTTTCGCTAACTTGGAACGTATCCTGTTGAACTAATTTATTTTCTATCGTTCAGAACTTTATCATCCAGAATAATTGTTTTAGTATTGAAAATTGTTTTTAGGTTCGTGAAAAATCTTTCGACAAAATGATAAGAATTAGTGTCAGAAGCAGCCGACAAATATATTGAATACCAATACTCACCAATATGTACAATATTTGAAAGAAAGAAAAAACCGGACTGGTTTACTTTCCTGTAGAATCGACCATATACATCATGGTAAAATTATACCTGATCATCGTAGAGTATATAGAAATTATATCTTACCTTCAATGAAGTTATGGGCATTTTAATTATTTTTAATCGTAATTTATTTCAATCGCTTTGTTAAGCCATCGAATAAAGGCTTAGGTAAAAGGACCAGAAGTTGAATAAAAAGGTAAGATATAATCTCTATTTATAAAAATAATCAAGTACAACAATATAAGTTTCAAAAGACTTCAAAAGAGAGAGGAGGTTATCAATTCGTCGGAATATTTTTTTTTATGTATGTTACTGCATAACTTTGGACCACATTAACCGGTTTCGATAATTCTTTTTCTGGTGCCTCAGGGGAGGTCACATGCTAATTTGGTTTAGATCCGATCATTGGATCATGAAGAAATTAACGGTACTTCTAAATTCGTGTATGAGAATTGATGTCGGTTGTGTTTTTGGCTTAAAATTACTTGTTATTTTAACAATTGGGTTGTACCAAGCCTTACAATATTGCATAAAGTTTATTAGGAACTTATTGAGGAGTTAAAATTCAAATTTGTTAGTTACCTTAATTGCATGCAAATTTTAAAATGCGACTTCGTCTTTACACCAAAATCGTAATTTTTCATTATTTTTAACCTACTTCAAAAAAGGAGATTTAGATCCGATTATTGGATCATGAAAAAATTAACGGTAATCTTAGTTTTACATGAGAATTGAAGTCAGTTTTTTTTTGCTAAAAAATTACTTGTTTATTTATAAATGTAAATCGATAAATTGTTTTAGTGATAATTTCATTTTGGTTCTTTCTGCAAAACGTAAAAAATTAAAAAATATTGTATACAGTCCCGAACGGGCCCCGAACCAAGCCCCAACTGGTCCCAAACTGCTCCCCACCTATCCCAGAACTGGTCCCGAACTAATCCTTAAATGCTGCTGAACAAGCCCCGTCCTTTAAGACTTAAAAACTTTTTTCGCGCCTTTAATTATTATGAAAATAGTTTTATAATATAGGTCTCAAAATAAAAGTTTTTTAAGACTTAAAAATATTTATCTCAATGATAATTATTATAAAAAACTTTTATAATATAAGTCTTAAAATAAAACTCTTTGAAGACTTAAAAATATGTATCTCTCTGATAATTATTATGAAAGGACTTTTATAATATAAGTCTTAAAATAAAACTCTTTGAAGACTTAAAAATATGTATCTCTCTGATAATTATTATGAAAGGACTTTTATAATATAAGTCTTTGAATAATAACTATAGATGACTCAAAAAATATTTATCTTAATATAATGATTATTGATAGGCTTTTATTCTTTTCTCTTATAATAGTTATGTCTCTCTTTAACAAGCATATTAAAAGACTGTTAACAATTTTTAATCACCCTAATCCCAGAACTTTTGAAACGATTACCTAGTCGATTAAAAACTTATAAAAAAGCTTTGATTTTGTCACCAGAAGAGGGTTTTAAACAAAACTCGTTCTCTCCGAGTTTGCTGTAACAACAATTGCACGCAGTTTGCCAAACAAAATATCTGCATAATAGCCCAGTTATGTATACTTAGCTGAGAGTAGTCACATATGAATCTTTTTTATTTTTTTTCCAGAGGAGGAAGCATCGAAAGCCTAACCCCGTCAGTGTGAGACTTTATCCCACTAAACCTCCTACCGTCTATGTACCGATCCCCCTGGTACCACCGTTAAGTATTTCGTCGGGAGGCGGTTTGAGCACTAAGCTCTACGTCTGTTACTGTTCATGTTATTCCACTGTTTGTCTTGGTTGGTGTTAACCTACCCACCTTTTTTGTCTTGTACCACTAAGAAGTTCGTTTCTAAGTCTAGTAATGTCCAGATGCAGCAGTTTAATGCTGGCTCTTCGATTAGTTGAGAGGTTCGCCCTCTATATGCCGTAACTTTTCCCTATGAACTTTCTACCTGCCATTACGGGTTGTGTCGGAGGTATTTAACCACTTGGGCTGCCATATGGCAGACATCGTTCCAGGCTTCCTCGCTCTTTAGCATTGACGGAATCAGATTCTCTGGTGTTACGCACAAACCAAGCTTATGGTTAAGTGCGGACCTTATGGAGCTGAAGCGGGGACATTTGAAAAATATGTGCTCTGCGTCTTCGATAAATGCTGGTCCGCACTGCTCGCAGTAAGGGTTTGGT
Organism: Rhagoletis zephyria; assembly: GCF_001687245.7. Taxonomy (NCBI): domain Eukaryota; kingdom Metazoa; phylum Arthropoda; class Insecta; order Diptera; family Tephritidae; genus Rhagoletis; species Rhagoletis zephyria. Next base: position 17,102 of record NW_016164859.1, on the reverse strand, counting down.
GCAAGTCTTAAGCGGTGCAAGTATGCTTTTAAACAGCCATGTCCACTGATGATTTGAGTCAGGTAGTAATCTACCTCTCCATGCTGCCTATTGAGCCATGTTTCAATTTTAGGTATTAGGCGATAAGTCCACCTGCCCTTTGTTGTCCCATCCCAACGAGTCTGCCACTGCTCCACGCTTTGTGCTTTCGCTGCGGCTTTAAGTGTTGTACGTGGTATATGAGGCTGATCCTGCCGTGCGATTCTTATTTGGGACATCTCCTGGGCCACGAGATCCAGTGGATATAATCCTGCTATAATGAGTGCTGCATCTTCGGAGATAGTTCGATAAGCTGAACATACCCTAAGAGCACTTAAGCGGTATGTAGCATTGATACCTTGTATGTAGGATGCCCGTTTGAAAGCGTCACGCCAGACTGTCGATCCGTAAAGGAGTATCGACCTCACAACCCCTGCCAAGACTTGTCTAGCCTGCTGGCGTACCTCCCCTATGTTCGCCATTAATCTGGACAAGGCTGCTGTTGCTATCGCTGCTTTCTTGTTTGCTGATTCCAGGTAGTCCCGGAAACAAAGGCGGTGGTCAATCAAGACCCCGAGATATTTTACATACGGCTTGGACTTTATAGTGGTGTCTCCTAATCTGATTCTCACTTTTTCCACCTTCTTTCGGCTAGTGGTAAGAACGGCTTCAGTCTTGGGCTGCCAGTGTTAGCGATTTTTCTCTTAACCACTCCTCAGCTACTTTTATAACTCTCTCTGCGATGGCTACTATTTTGTCCAGCGTCTTAGCTGTAACGACGTCATCCGCGAAGCCTATGGATGTGACCCCTTTAGAACAGCAAGTCGCAGGATGCCATTATACATAAGGTTCCACAAAATGGGTCCTAACACTGATACCTGAGGTATGCCCGCCATTATTTCATATTCCACGAAACCACTGTCGCTGTGGTAGCGCAACACTCTATCACTCAGATAGCTGGAGATGATTTTTTGCAAGTACCTTGGTACATTTAGGCTGTCAAGTGTGTTTAGTATATTCGCCCTTTTGCAGGTACGTATTAAACACCCTTGCAAATATCTCCGGCCTGGTACTGATCGCTTTGTTAAGGGCGATGTTTGGGACACCGTCTGGTCCTGGCGCTTTATTAACCATGAGTGTGCTCTCTGCGTTGAGCACTTCTTCGGTAGATACAACCGGGATGCTGGCGACAGACTCGCTTACTAAGTTCCTGATGAATTTGGACTGCTGCGGAAAGAGTTCCTTCACAATTTGCTCCATGAGTATTGGGCAAGTTGGTTGTGTAGTTCTCTTTAACTTTTTCATTACTAGCTTATAGGCAAATCCCCACGGGTTACTATTGACTGTAACACATAGCTCTTTAAACATTTTTCGCTTACTGTCCCGAATCGCATCCCTCAGGAGCTTTCTACTATCCTTGCATGCCTGTCTCAGCTGTAGGGCATTTGTTGCGTAACGTGAATGCTGGCATATGCGTCTAGCTCTGTTGCACTGCAATCGCAGTAGCGCGATGTGGTCGTTCCACCAGTGCCTAACGCATACACCGTACAGTACATAGGGTTGTGTCTTTTGCGGCAGCTTTGCCTCATCATAGTGATATCGCATGCCGTTGTAATCGCCCTCATAAGCTCCGACGCTGACGGTTCCACTGATAGTGATGTTTCTGCCTCGTTGAAAGCTACTTCGAAAGCTTTTCGTCGAAGTGTTTGGCTTTCCAACCTATGCTTCTATTGGGGAACGCCGTGCTTGCGCTTATTTTGTCGGTATCAATTACGATTGCGCGGTGATCGCTGTGGGTGTAGCAGTCGCTGATTAGCCATTTAGCATCTCTGCTCAAACCTCCGCTTATGAATGAGAGGTCTATGATGGAAAAAGTCCCGTTTCTGAAAAAGGTATTCTCGCTGCCGTTATTGAGCAACACCCAGTTGAGTGAGGCTAGCGCATCGCGGAGTTCTCTAACTTTTGGGTTTGTTCTTTTACAACCCCATTCAACTGCTCACGCATTAAAGTCTCCTGCGATGAGCGCTGCGCTTCTTAGTCTAGCGTCGTGCACTAGTTCGGTAATGATAATAATGAAGCTAGCCAAGTCTGTACTGGGTGGAATATAGCAACTGTAGACGTACATGTTGTTTATTTTTGCGCACACGAACCCGACCGTTGACAAAGGTGCTACGAGTTGTTTCGGAGAATTTCCGCAACTCCAAATAGCGAATTTTCCAGTTAAATTACTGACCCACGAAACTCCATCCGTGTTGTTATATTGTTCGCTTAGTATAGCTACGTCTATGCCTAACGCATACACCGTCTGGCCAAAAAGATCTTGGGCCGCTTCGCAGTGATTTAGGTTAAGCTGTAGCACCTTCAAAGTGTTTGTCTTTTTTCCATCGATGCTTTCACCTGCTGGAATGCTGGACACATTCGGCTCCCAGTCGCGTGACTGCCATTTGCTACGCCTGATGGTGGGTTCGAACATGCGCTCGCCTTATGGTCTGATTTGCCGCATCTGAAGCAGAGACTAGAATGGTCCTGTTCACTTCGGCAGTTACGTGCCACGTGTCCGAAATCATGGCATGTGAAGCATCTAGTGAGGATCACCTTTTCCCTTATACGGCATATAACCCACCCGATACGAATTTTCGATTGGTCCAAGAGCTTCTAATGACAGACTGACTGTGCATGTTTGAGTTCCTCCATAGGCAGCGCGCATGGATCGAACCGCTGATGGCACATATGAATCTGTTAAACGGGCTCTGCGTGTTAGCGGTTACCCAACGCATAGCACTTAACATGTAGAATTCTGTTAGGTTTTGATTTAGCAGTGCAAGTATGCATAACTGTGTGTGCTATGACATGCCCTGACTTGTTTGTCTCAGTTTCAGTTTTGCTATCGCTACGAGTTGTTTCGGGGCGCGCATAATTATTTAAAAATATAAGGTTTGAAGCCAACCGGGGTTTGTCAGTGGATATATAATTCATGTGAATTATAATTTGAATGTATTTATTTAGCCAAGGAAAAAGCAAAGCAGTATACTTAAACCAGCACTTTCTGCAGATATTGACCTGGGTTTTCGCACGACTATTCCTGTCTCATCGTTTCTTTCTAGGAAACTCTTACCACCATATACATACATATGTATTATTTACACTAGTAACTATTTATGTATTTGTTATGCCTAATATATGCAAATAAAAGAAGAAAGTAAACACAACAACCATCGAGTAACTTTTTATTTGTGTCAAACTGAAACTTTTTTTCCAATAATAAACGGTTAGCTGATTCACGTCTACAGCAAGTACACAAAATTAATTGAAAACTTGTATCAACCAAAGCATTGTTTATATTTGCTCAACAATGATTTTATTTAGCTAACGATATTGTCCAATGAAGGTAGTCGTTTTGTAATTATTACCAAGTATATGTACATTTGTCTCAACTAGAAGTCTCAAGTAAATTGCAGACTTTCGCGAACTAGTTATTTATTCGCTATATCCAACTATGCTGCTTGGTCACTATAACGAAATCTTGGTAATTATAACTAAACCTTTTTCTGCGTGTATATGTTACCGGTCGAAGCCGACCTTAGGACAAACCAGTTTTGCCTTGGCTAAACTAGAACAGAGGCCACAGTATTTTTGCGCAGAACTTCTTTCCGCGAAGGCAGCTTCCGGTCGCACTTAAAAAAATTACCCTCTTTGGTCCAACTCCAGGTACGCGGTCCACAATATTATTGCGTCCAACTTCTTTCCGCATTGGACGGATATATTGGACCAAGGTAGAACTAGTTTGTCTTAAGATCGGGTTTGGCTGGTAACATATACACCCCGCAACAAACGATAGCACATCACAATTTTTACCAGTTTTGACTACTTCTCTTTTGATTTAATGTTCATTATTTTTATATAAAAGTATAGCTCTTTATCTAACAAATACCATATACACCTAAATTTCAGACTTTGTACAAAAATTCCACATACTTTTCATCCCAATTCCATGCATTTTAACTTTAATTTCTAGAACAATTTGGGGTATGCAGTTTTATAGCTTATTCTAGTATAATAAAGTGCAAATTTTAATTTGCTAAAAAATCGCGCGGATTTTTAATAATTTTTTTACTAACGGTGTTATGCACTCTTTTCAAATAAAAAATTACTTAGTATGGCAGAAAAATGCGTGATACCGTCTACAAAAAAAAAATTTCAAAAATCAACGCGATTTTTTAGCAACTTAAAACGTGCACTTTATACTAGAACTTAATGATCTATAAAATTGCATACCAAAAATTATTCTAGAAATTAAAATTAAAATGTATGGAATAGGAATGAAAAGTTTGTGGAATGTTTATAATGTATGTACAAAGTCTGAAATTTAGATTTATATGGTATTTGTTAGGTAAAGAGCTATACTTTTATATAAAAAATAATGAACATTCAAACAATTAAAAGAAACGTAGTCAAAACTGGTAAAAATGTTGATGTGCTATGGTTTGTCGCGGGGCGTGCATTACTTTTTCCCACTGGGCCATTACATACATAAATACATATGTACATACATTTGTATTTTTATTCCTAAACAAATTTGTTATTATTTATAATTCCTTGTTTCTTAAAAACAATCATCCAAAGTATCAAAATAGTTAAATGCTTTCTTTATTTTTTGTGCCAAATCAAAATATTGACAGTCGCTTTTAGCGCTGTCTATAAAAGCCTGCGAATGACTCTGCCATTTTCATCAGATCCAGCACTGGAACAGGTATTACGATTATGGGCTCATATAAGAACTCGGCGAGGACTTCATCACCAGCGGATAACAACCTTCGTACAGTGGGTCATTCAAACTGGTCTTTCGGAATCCCAAACTACTCTGAGAGCTTAAACTAGTTCCCAACGATCGTCATCTGTGATCACTACTTAATGAATAATGTAATTCACTTTCGTCGGCTAATGAATGCGCAGCTGCGCTGGGTGTGATGCTGGGAGTACGTTCTCGAATACGCCCTGCCGACATGTCGCTACCTCGTCGAATACTCTTCAAAGAAATGCTTTCTTGTGAGCAGGAGCAATGACAAATAATGAGCTTAAAAGCGTAGCGAAAGTCTTTTGAAAAAAGTGCATAAATCATTGGATTTACGGCGGAATTACAGTAACCTAGCCAAAAAAGAATGGAAAAAAGAAGAGGATCAATGCAGTCTTGGCAAAACCCCCGAATAACATAGATGGTGAAAAATGGCAGCCAGCATAAAATGAAGAGTCCTACAATTATGGCAAGTGTTTTTGCAGCCTTCGTTTCCATTCGAAAACGTTTAACTTGCGTTTTGATACTTCGGCGACCGATTTTCTTATTCTGATATTGCAATTGCTGTTGCATATGGTGTTGGCTTATATCAGTTTCTTCAATAATCTTACGAACTTGCAAATATGAGTTATTGCCTTTCTGTTGGGCTAAGAGTTTTGATTCGGTGGTTTCAGTGCCTTTGGCTGAGCTGTAGTGCACTGCGCAAAGCATGCTCCCACTACCGGATGATTGATGTTCACGTATACCAGTTGGTTCGCTATTACTTAGGTCGTTGATAGTTTCACTGGATGCATAGGAAATAGATATCTTAATTTTATCATGTTGGAGTGGACGTCGTGTAGTGTACTTTGAAAGACGTTCAGGAGATGGTGTCCCCAGTGTGGTAGTAGTACTCTGAGAACTGCCATTACTATGTGTGGAATCGTGCTGGTTCGCACTACGGCCTCGGTGAATTCGCAACGTTAGGCGCTGATCGTCAAAGCGCGAACTGATGCCCTTGGATCCTAATGAAAGCACAGAGAAAAAAGACATATAATCGGACAAATATTAATATTAGAAGGGAAATGTTCTGTATAATATCGGTTAGCTTGAGGCTGGTACAAAAAATTAAGGTGGCGTGACATCACCCACCTTTTCCACTTAAAAGAGGTTTATAATCCTATCAACAGAAAACTCCTTTCTCTTACCGCAGTAAGTATTATGCATACGGTGACCAGATTTCTGTGGACAAAAATCGGGAAATTTCTAAAGCATCTAATTCGAACATATTTACAATATTTAAAACAAAACAAAGAGAAAAAAAGTTGAAAAATGGTCGCAAAAATTTATAACCCCCAATATATACGGTGGCGAGAATGTAAATAGAGAAGAGACATTTTGGCAAGTTTTGGCTACTTTTCTTTGTTTAAAAAATGTTTATTATTTTCTTATGAAGATATACTATCTAAAAAAATGTGTAAATCAAAATTTCAAACTTTTTAGAACATTAATAAAATTTCGACGAATTTTAACAAATGAATACCGTTGTAAGCGACATATTTATAAGTTTCCAGGAATGGAAAAAAACGTTTTTGATGACGCACATAAAGTCATTTGATTTAGTTTTCCAATTTTTCGGTGCAGCAGTGTCCAAGAAACTTGTCCGTAAATTAAAATATATATCTATATATATCTTTCAAGTCAAGATTTTCAAAATTTTAATGATAGAAAAACGTTTTATATCCAAATTCCAATGGATGATAACACGTTTTTCCAGTAAGCGCAGCATCTTAGCTGGTGGTGCTTACAACTTTTTTCGACGAATTATTACATTAATTATATAGCAATAAGAGGTCTTTGATTGCTGATCACAGGTCATTTTATAAAAATTGGAGAAATGCTTTTGAATAGTCTCGAATTTGAAGGTTGAGCATTGAAGAGAACAAGCGCAGTTGAAAATCTGCTGAATACAAAAACAAAATTGATATTAGCACAGCTCCTTCACTTACAACGTTTTTCCACATTACCATTTCTGGTAATGTTTTTTTAATACCACTTTCCCATTTCTTACTAAATATTCTTCCCCACTATTTCGTAGCCTCTTATTTTTCATATCTTTCGAATTTTCGGAGTTTTTGTACGGTTTTTGCCATTATTGCACTTTTGCATTACGCTTGTTAATTCTAAATTGGCCATGGTCACCTGCACTTAAAACGTTTTTCCTCTCACTACTGACTTTGGAGCGTAGGCTAATGTCTGAAAACTGATGGAAATTGAGAAATTTCGCGACCTTATAATCCGCGAGAGTATTTTTAACGGTAATCTGCGAAAAAACTAGTTTTGAGCAAATTGGCGCTTGCAACGTTATTCGCGGCGACCATTCAAATGTTGATCAAAATTTTAAACATTTCAATCAGATCTTTTAGAATTGTTTTGAGTGTGCAGTTTCGCAGCCGATTTAATTGTAAGTGTAAGTTTGAAGTAGCTTGGAATTACCGTTGATTTTTGCCAATTTTTTTTTGCGCATTTGCTTCCATACAAATTACGTTCGAAAATTTTTTTGTATAGAGAAAATGACCAACACCTTCCACGAAAAAAAACTACCAAAAATCAATGGTATTTCCTAGCTACTTAAAATTTGCTCTTCGAATTGAATGGGCTACAAGACTGGTTACTCAAAATAATTCTAAAGATATAATTAAGAACTTGAAATTTTGATGAAACTTTGTCGATCTTAGCTAACTTCTGTACAACGTTTGAAATTTTACTTACACGGTCTTTGTTAGATAGCGAACTACTCTTTCTTAAAAAAATAATAAACATTAAATAATCGAAAGGGGAATAGCCAAAGAATGCTAAAATGTATCTTCCTTTTATATATTTTCGCCGCTGTATCTACAGCTATATTTTTCATATCCATGCATTTTTTGAAGGAATTAGTATTTTTTTATAATTTCACTAAATTCAAGTTAGAATCGTTTATCTAATAAAAAAGAAACTTAACAAATAATTATAAAACCTTCAAAAAAGATCACACAAGAGTAAAGCAGAATATACACAATCGGACTTGTATGCATACTGGGTCCCTGGAGGAAGTCTATATATACACTAGCCAATGCCTGCTTACTTCGCGGTGCCTAATAAGAGCTTTTGCGTTGGCCAATGCAAAAGAGCGCTGAAAAACAAAATAAGTCTGTAAAGTCAAAATTTTTGATTCAAGTTGAAACCACTAAGGCGCAGTATCCTCCTCACACATAGTCCAATAATAGTAACGCTGTGATACCATATGGAATACCAATCCCTTTCGGTGTCATGAGCTTTACCGATGGTCTTATTTCCACCTGTGAGATCTCTGCCAAGCATGCGTAATCTTTTTGTATGATCTTGCAACTACAACATTGGTTCGATGCGTATGCCAATAAAAGTTCTTATAGGGAAACTCAAGAGCACAGAAGTGCGTTTTCTGTTATAGGAGGGCCAGGTATCCTCGGTGTCCCACAGGAAGAAAAGTTTTTCGGTACATTGCTAAATGAGTCGTGTGATCTCCTAAGTATCTTTCAAATGAAGCAATTGATATACCCACGGTGATCTTTCCTTGTAAATTCACGACTTTTACAATTCGTGGTAAAATTTATGAACTGATTTCTGGGTAGATGCAAGACCGCATGATCGTGCATGAGGGCGTCAGAAAAACTCAACCCCATCCTTCATTTAGACATCTGAAAACTAAATTCGTATAACTTAAACATAGTGCCAAAGCAGACCAACCACACGGGGTTTCTATACATTTCGGATGCAGCGCCATCCATTGCAAAACCATTGCTTACCATAAAATGAATACGTGTTATGAATTTCAACCTGAACTCCGGCGGCACTAATAGGGTAAATTTGTATCAAAAGAATTTTCCATCATACAGGCACATAGCTCACATTTAAAATTTGAACGAAATCGGTTAATAAATACGATTTTATAAATAACTCTACTCCAGCACCACCTAGCGAGTTTTCCAGTAGCATGTAATTGGACCATATATGTATGTATGTAAGATAACCTCCGACAATCTGACGGAACTCTATTCAGTGGTTTTTGAGTTTATTATTTTTGAAAAGGGGAATTACACTGTTCTCTCGATTTTAAAATGAGGTGCCAAGTGAAAGGTATTCACCTAATATGTGCTTTGGTTTCATTTGTTTTAAGGTTTGCCACCTAATCATAAATCTATTGCTTGAAATATGAAACTCTGTAAAATATCGCAATATGGGCATAGAAGCGTAAGGTTTTTTACTAAATTAATATGTTCGTGCTTTAAGAGTTCCCACCCATTAAAAAGTATATACAGTGGCGGTCAAAAATGGATGAATGGTGTTTCGTTTTTAATACTTACAGTGTTGTTCACTCTAAAATTTTTTTGATATTTTTTTATAAAAATATAGTTCAGCTTTAACATTTGATTAAAAATCGTAATCTTTTGTTTGTAAATGGTCCATATTTGGAAGAAATAAGTTAATTGTAAAATCAATAATTTTTAAAGAAAGCTTTCTAAATATGAACGAATCGGACAATAACTACTGGTTTACCAGACTCGTGCGCCACCTATCGGCAAAATATTTAGTGCA
>NW_016164859.1:0-1481 GCF_001687245.7 Rhagoletis zephyria | reverse complement strand
TCATGCCTTGTTGTACAATTAGAGGCCAAGCCCTTTAATACGGAACCTCAGTTTTGAAAATCGAATAATCGGTGCAGATCTGATACCGTTAACAAAAAATGTCTTCATGTATTTTATTTATACATAGTGCATACATATTTAGATTTGACCTAACCCTGGTATTAGGGAGATATTAGAAACCAGATAGGAGCTTTAAAACTATGAATTGGAGTATACACAACTCTGGAATACTTGATTTGGAAATTTAATTTTTATTTTTGCCTGAAAAAATAAAAGGCGACAATTACCGATTATTTTCTGCTAAAAAAAAAAATAAAAATAAAAGGCAAAATTACCCGGTATTATTTGCTCAAAATAATAAAAGTCAAAAAATAACTGAAATTGTTTGCAAATGAAAATGCATAACCGGTGCGGTCTCTGGTATATTCTGCTTAATAGACTGCAATATAGCGAGGGAACCAGTTAGACAGAATAAAACATAACCAAAGATCATAGAAAATAAGGATGTTGGCTATATTTATGGCTCCCTTATATTCTATGTTCTTCGTGATAACGAAAGTGCTGCCACGTTTGTACTAAATTTGTTTTTGGATCAGAGAAAAGGGAGACTCAAATTAACTTCGTAAAGAAAACACTGAAAATCGGGTTTTAATCGGTACAAATATGAAAAATCGGGACACTTGTACGTCTCGACTTTTGAAAAATATTCAGCGGGATAATTTTCTCAAAATAGGTACTGTCCCGCCAAAAACGGTACGAATGGTCACCGTAATTATGCACAAATCTTCCCCGTCGCTATCATCAGGATCAGAGTTCTCCTGTTTCTTAGTGTTATGTATGTATTGATTTATTCCCTGTTTCCATGAGACTTCTTAGTCTTAGTGCCACATCCCACGACCCTTAAATTTTTTCTACCAGCCTCAAACTAAAAACGAAGTGAAAAAATTAATTAAACTAGCACACCGTTATAAGCTCCTCAATGTGAGAATGACCGTGAATTTTTTATTTCGACCTGAATATTCATTAATACCTAAATTTTGCAAAACATATTCTACCAACAGTTGGATAATTAAAATATTTTTTATAGTATATACGAATCCCCGATACGGCAGATAATAGGTAATTTTGATGTCCACATGCTAGTGTTTCCCTAACATATAAATTACGCAAAATAAGCCTGTTAAATATTTTTTTGTTCTCCAAAACAAAAGGCAAAATAACAACGTAGATATCCAAGAAATGTACATATTTGTAATTAAAATAAGCCTGTTAAATAAACAAATTAAGTAGAACACTGTATTCTGTTCTTGCTATGGAAAAGTTTGCAACATGTTGCAACATGAAACTAGGCACGTAAACTAAATTTTGGGTCGTATATTACGGAACTGTTTGCCGTTTTTCTAGATCAGCACATTTTCCAAGAAATTTTTACTTTTAACCCATTAATGACAGAAACCTAAAAGTGGATAGATTTTGTTGAA
>NW_016164858.1:28849-29777 GCF_001687245.7 Rhagoletis zephyria | reverse complement strand
TTTTGATTATAAAAAATTTTTAACACTTATTGCCCCACGACTTCAATTTCCTACTAGGTAAGTTAAGGATGCACCATTGAAGATTCCTCCAAGGTCGACTTCGATATAACGGGTGATTTTTTTGAGGTTAGGATTTTCATGCATTAGTATTTGACAGATCACGTGGGATTTCAGACATGGTGTCAAAGAGAAAGATGCTCAGTATGCTTTGACATTTCATCATGAATAGACTTACAACGGACTTGTCCAACAGAGTCACAGCTTTGTTCACATAGCGGTTGTTGTAAACAGCCAAGAGAAATCGAGACGGATATATGTAGGCTTAAATGCTAATTGCACTTTCTTCAAAACTGTTTGCTCGTAAATTTGAAGAGGGTGTAAAATTTGTTTAATTCTGTGATGCAAATTAGATCTGCTTTTTTTTACAGAAATGTCGTTTTGGCCTAACGGACCGGAATGGGTATCGTTAAACTTTTTTCAATACATATCCAAATTTTATTTTAATAATCCCGCTTTTCTTGTTGATTTCCTTTCTTATTTCTACATCGCATTAACTTTTAACCAATATATGTATATACATATACATATCTGTGTTCATATGGAAAAGTAGCTTATGTCGAAAGGCTGGCTTCAGTATGAATCGGCATCCGCGGCATATGATTGCGAATGACTCACTGGCGCTGAGCCGTTGAACAAAGTTTGGCAAATAAACGTGCAAAAAACAGTTCCGATACTAGCAAGTCAATATTCTTATTAAGTCTCATCAAAAAATTCCTTCTCGTTTAAAGAGTAAAGGCAATGCCGCATTATACTAAAGCCAGCCTTTCTAAATAAGCTACTTTTCCATACGAATACAGATATATATATGTATCAATTAACCAATCAATTTATATACAAATTTTATTTTGAATCATCCCGCTTTTTTTTG
>NW_016164858.1:19958-24010 GCF_001687245.7 Rhagoletis zephyria | reverse complement strand
TTACATACAAAGCAGAAATTACCTGTCGATCCTCGCCCGCGGAAGCAAAATGTCTACCATGTGGAGAGAAAGCGACGGCGCAAACTTAGTCAGTATGGCCAGTTAGTGTATAATTTGCCCGTCCATTTTGACCTGGTTCCGCTAAAGTGCACTACTACCGTGTATAAATTGGTCGACCTTCAAATATATCAAGCAATCTTATTGTATCGTCATCGCCGCCAGTCACCAAGAAATTTCCACTTGGGTGAAATGCAACATCATTCTCCTGCGACGAATGCACTGTATTAGCTCGCCTTCGGCTATGTCAAATATCTTAACGCGGTTACAATTTAATGCTAAAGCCACCAGATTACCGTCTGGATGCCACCAGATTACCGTCTGGATGCCATGCCAGCTGTCGTCCCATACCTCTTCCCCCGGTGAACGTTCGTACACATTCGCCTGAAAATGTATCGCAAATTCTTAACTTGTCGTCGCCGCACGATGCAATTAACTTACCATTAGGACTGGATTTTGCTGCGCGCACCCATTTGTGTGTCCAGTGAAAGATTTGTATTTTGAATTAGTATTTTGATTGCTGTTCGCCATTTTTCTAGTCTGCAAACGAATAAGCTGACGAAGATGCAAACAAATTCAAGCACATTGTTGCATTCTACCGTACAAAGCTTTAAATCTTAAAACATATGTGAAAAACCTTTATAATCTGAATATTTCTAATGTCGAAATCAAAACGCAATTTTATAAATAGCATTTTTAAAAAACAATCATCTAATATTTTTCAAGTTTTTGGGCATATATGTTACCATTTGAATCACAAATACTACTAAGTTGTATGAGACTATTTAATGCAACTCAGGTCAAAAAAGCGCAGTTTTGACCAAAATAAGCAACTCTAAAAAACAGATGATCGCAGCTGTGGCCCAGGATGACGTCTATTGCTAAGATATCTCACTTGTATTTGTACACAATGTTTTCTGTCGAACAGAATTTTGCTTTCGATGGCGTAGCGATGTGTTAGAAAATTGTGAAAAATTTATGATTTGCATTTGTTTTTTTACTTTATGGCGGCTAGACACTAATTTACAAATTTTTATTAACTCGAAATACTACACTTAAACCCTCTTAAACATTTTCTACTCCTGGCCAGTTTACCAAGCTCTCATCCTCTGACGAATCGTTGAACCAGAACTCCGTTGTACTCATTTTTACCACGTTTTTATAAACTCGATTTCTTTTTTATTTCATTTTAATTTGCACAAATTTACATACATAGGTTTAAGCACACTATTTAGTTTGCTCGATTTGTAAACAAAACTTCTCAGCGGTGAAAAATATACTATTGTAAACAACCTAACCGAGCGAAATTCACAATAGCGCTATTCTTCATCGAATGAGCGTCATAATACCAAATAAAAATTCCGACGATCAGCACTTTCGACCACAGTCGAATACAACTCATAATAGGGGCCTTACTTTTACATTTCTATGTGAGACTGCATTTTCAACAAATGCTTACATAAACAAGTAATTTTTAAGCAAAAAAAAAAACAAAACCGATTTCAATTCCCATCCAAGAAGTTAAGATTATCGTTAATCTATTCATGATCCAATGATCGGATTTAAACCAAATTAGATCACCTGTCAGGTAACACCTTTCCTTTAAAAAAGAATAGCGAATAGTAATAGCGAAAATTGGCAGGTATTGGAAAAGGGGGTATAGCACCTCCCGTATAAACTTAGCTTCTCATATCGCTTATCTCTATATCGTCGTTTAAAGTACAAAACCACGTAGCGTCGTTCTGCAAAACCTCGTAACTGACATTTGTGCCAAAAAAGATATTTGCTCTCCGGAAGCCCCTGGCATCAAGCCCTTATCCATTTATGCTAAAATACCGATTCTTAGACATAAGAAGAAGATATAATTAGGGATAAAAGAGAGAACCATTTTGAAATAGGACTAGCTTTACTCTCACCTACAAAATCTTGGCAACCTCACATACGATGTTTTGCATTTTCTTGACACGCGGTTTTGTAACTTAAACGACGATATTTTATCAGTAGCGTACTTATGCCGAAAAGTGGCAGATATTGGAAAAGGGAGCGTGGCACCTCCCATACGAAGTTAATTTCTCATATCGCCTATCTCAAGGTTTTAATTTGAAGCGAAATTCGTGACTAGCGTGTCTAAACCCTTTCTCATTAGCGTTTAAAAAATATTTTCTTATTTTAAGAAAAATTAACAGTTCATTCGACAGCTGTCAGCTTCCAAAGTGTTAATTTGACATGAAATTCGTGATCAGCATGTCTAAAAACCTAATCAGGAGCATTTTTTGAAACACTGTCTCATTTTTAGGAAAATTCACGGTCCAATTTACAGCTGTGAACTGCCAAAGTTTTACTTTGACATCTAATTCGTGACTAGCGTACTTAAAAACTTAATTAGTGGTATTTTCAAAAAGATTTTCTTATTTTTAGATAAATTGATAGTTGATTTGACAGCTTTCAACTGTCAAACTAAAAAATGTATGGCATATTCGGATGTAGCATAACCAAAATACTACGATCCTGCATTTTTATTATAATCGTAATAGCCCTTCTAATTTTCCGCGTAAAACATAGCTTCTCCGACCACATTGCATTGTAGCAAAAAAATATTCAAAAATCGACGGTATTTTTTAGACAACGCTAACTAGAGAATTGACTCTGTGTAACGTGTTTAACTTTTCCAAATTTGTACCAAGTTTTAAATTTGGATTTACATGGTTTTTGCTGGAAAGCATCATCTTTTCTCGGGGTGTTTAGCAGGTACACACAGAACCAGGAATTGAATTCTTTTATTTTATTGAAAACCCGTTAAAAAAAAACCATATGTAAAAAATTTGTTTTTTTTATGGAGATACTGCGGTACAGAATTTTTGCAGTAGTATACTGGTTGTTGTCCAAACAAAGAGCTAATTATATACCANCCATATGTAAAAAATTTGTTTTTTTTATGGAGATACTGCGGTACAGAATTCTTGCAGTAGTATACTGGTTGTTGTCCAAACAAAGAGCTAATTATATACCATGTTAAAAATTAAAATCCAGTATTTAAAGTACAAAAAACATCAATCCATGTGCTCATCTGCTATGATGTAATCTGCAGCCATCTGATTTTATAAAGGCCAAATACGAGTAAGTCAAACCATGCATAAAACGTTTCGTTTAATTTAAACCAGTCTGCACATCACATCCAAGGCCGTTTGCGGCCACTAAAATTGCCGGAGCATTCGCTTAAGGCCCATTTCAATAGCTCAATTCATCAGTTGCGAATTTGGCACGTTTGAAGAAGAGAGCACCGCACTCATGCTTAGCTTTTGGCCTCCTTTCGTTATTGTAAATGTAACTATTGTCTGCTCTTTGTCAATCTCCTTGTGCCTACGTTGCCAAATGTTCATCCTCGCGCACCTTTAAGTATATCCTTTTGGCTGAGCCATTTGGCAAATGTTTTTATGTACAAGTGAGTATGTTAATTCAAAATTCCGGAGCCATGGTTTGATTTTTGATTTCTTATCTCTTTGTTGTGTGAGTTTCGCAACCGGTAGCCTACACATGCACAATGTTTTCGACCTTATCCGGAGAGATGAGGCTCGCTCATCCGTATTTACCACTTCTTATATCGGCTTTAACAATGCCTTTGAGTTCATGTGCTGACATGCCAGCATTTGGTATCTTCATTTTGTTACATTATTTGTGAAAGGCAAAAGGAGAAAGTGTGGTTCAAATAGGAAACTGCTAAATATATAGTGCATACAAACATATAAACAACGCGGCATGAGTGTTTATTTTCGATTTATTTGTTAATCTATACTAATTATACAGGGTGTCCCAGAAGTAACGTGCCAAACTTTAGGGCAAGGTAGGTGGGGGGGTGAGCTCACTGATAAACAAAAAATTTTCAGGTAAAAGTGTCACCGTTTTTGAAATATTTACATTTTTTCGAATTTAAAAAAAATCGTGCCTTTTCATGTGTTTTCTTTAACTGCAACTACAAACCGGGCAATACTTAGTAA
>NW_016164858.1:4651-16573 GCF_001687245.7 Rhagoletis zephyria | reverse complement strand
ATTTATTTCGCTTTGCGAATAACCGTGCTATGAAATGCCGCACAACTGGAGAATTTCAAGAACGGATATAACACTTTCCTTAGGTTATTTAAAGCGGCAAATGACCACCAAACCTTAATCTTAGCAGACAAATGTGCCAATGAAAATCGTAAACGTGAATTGTTGGTGAAAATGTTGGACCAAAAAGTTCCAATAACATATATAAAAATTTTGGGCGGGACGAAGTTCGCCGGGTCTGCTAGTAATATAATAAATAAAGCAAAAAAATTTCTTTATGTACAGGCATAATTACACCAATGCCACCCAGCAGGTTTATTTTTAGAAAAAGCCGTTCTTCTTACGTCAAAAATGATATATATATATATATAGACTGGAGGATGGTCCGTCCGCAGAAGTGGAAAACTTTTGACTGCCATTCACCTGGGAGTGACCACAAGAGATTCTTATGCATACGGTTGAAATCGCAGTTCACAACGTTCGGATATATATGTATATATCCATGTACCCTCTGGGTAGCAACCAAACATCCCTTTGGGAGTGAGCTAAAGTGAGAATTCGTAAAACTTCGCGTGCGCTAAGTTTGGGTCCCACCACGTTAAAACCCCGCCAAATGGAAAAGTTCAGAAAGCCTCGGATGAGACCCCATTTTTTTGATGAAGACCACGGAAAACTTATAAAGGACTATGATTTAAGGGTATGCACCTGGAATATCCGGACCCTTAGTGGGGAAGGTGCCCCTGCCCGGCTGGTTGATGTCCTCTGGAAGACAAAACCTGAAATGCGATAGACGGGGCAAGGCAAGGTAAGCGTGAAGCCTTGCGTCGTCTACTACAGTTGCCATGTAAAGGAGCGCAAATTCGGTGTTGGATTCGTGGTAGGAGAGAGACTCCATCGCCGAGTACTGGCGGTCACCCCGGTGGACGAACATCTAGCCACAATCCGCATCAAAGCGAGATTCTTCAACATCTCGCTCATCTGCGCCCATGCCCCGACAGAAGGGAAGGACGAGGCGTCCAAGGATCTCTTTTATGAGCGCTTGGAGCGTTTATATGAGCGCTTCCCCCAACACGATATCAAAATTGTGCTAGGCGATTTTAATGCCAAGGTGGGTAAGGAAGGGATCTTTGGCGCCATTGACGGAAAATTCAGCCTCCACGACGAAACGCCTGATAACGGACTGAGATTGGTCGACTCCTCCGGGGCCCGAAACATGGTAATATATAGTACCAGGTTCCAAGCTATATGGCTATTTGCAGATCGAAAAATGCGAAACCAAATCAACCAAGTTGTGATAGACGGAAGGCATGCTTCCAGCGTTTTAGACGTATGTACACTCCGAGGGCCAACATCGAATCCGATCACTATCTTGTTGTAGCAAAGATACGCACCCGCCTCTGTGCAGCAAAAAATGTGCGCCCAACAATGCAAGGCAGGCTTAACGTCGAAAAGCTGCAATCACAACAGACGGCCAATTTATTCGCCACTCGAGTCACACACCTGGTCTCTGAGAGCTCTCTTCAACAATCCGACATAGGCGAGCAGTGTAACCATATTTCCTGTTCATTAAGCACCGCCGCCGAAGAAGTAGTCGGATTTCAGTGAGCCCGAAAGAACAACTGGTACGATGAGGAATGTCAAGAAGCCGCAGAGAAAAAAAGACGCCGGCAATAGGGCCACGCTGCGATCGGGTGCAACGCTAGCCATGTGGGACCTTTTTTGGGGAACTGAAGAAGGAAGCGAGACGTATTTGCCGCAATAAGAAGAGAGAGGCCGAAATACGTGAATGCGAAGTTTTGAGATACTGGTCGACAGGAAAAACACCCGAAAATTTTATCAGAGAGTTTGGCGACTTATGGAAGGTTTCAAGACCAGGGCGAACTGCTGTAAGAACAACCATGGTGACCTAGAGACTGATGTCCAAAACCTACTTAAATTATAGGCTCCCTCCTTTTCCACCCTATTGAATGGCAGCAGCACTGAAAGTAGTGGAGAAGACGAACCCGAGCCCCCCGTCGATGACGATGGAGTCGATGTCCCACCGCCTGACTATGAAGAGGTGCGAATAGCGATTACGCCGCTGAAAAACAACAAGGCTACTGGAGCTGACGGCCTGCCAGCTGAGCTATTCAAGTACGGCGGCGAGTAGCTGATGAGGTGCATGCATCAGCTCTTATGCAGAATATGGTCAGATGAACGCATGCCCGACGACTGGAATATAAGTGTTCTCTGCCCAATCCACAAGAGAGGCGAACCCGCCATTCGCGCCAACTACCGCGGGATCAGTCTTCTAAGTATAGGTTATACGGTATTATCAGGTGTATTGTGTGAAAGACTGAAGCCCACCGTCGACGAACTGATTGGACCTTATCAGTGTGGCTTTAGGCCTAGAAAATCCACCATAGANTGCCCGACGACTGGAATATAAGTGTTCTCTGCCCAATCCACAAGAAAGGCGAACCCGCCATTCGCGCCAACTACCGCGGGATCAGTCTTCTAAGTATAGGTTATACGGTATTATCAGGTGTATTGTGTGAAAGACTGAAGCCCACCGTCGACGAACTGATTGGACCTTATCAGTGTGGCTTTAGGCCTAGAAAATCCACCATAGATCAGGTATTCACAATACGCCAAATCTTGGAAAAGGCCCGTGAGATTAGGATCGACACTCACCATTTATTTGTCGATTTCAAAGCCGCTTTCGACAGCACGAAGAGAAGTTCTGTTTATGCCGCGATGTCTGAATTTGGTATCCCCGCGAAACTAATACGGCTGTGTAAAATGACGTTAAGCAATAGCTCTGTCAGAATTGGGATTGACCCATCCGAGCCGTTTGATACCAAACGAGGTTTCAGACAAGGTGACTCCCTTTCATGTGATTTCTTTGATCTGGTGTTGGAGAAAATAATAAGAGCCGCAGAACTGAACCGCTCAGGCCCATTACTTTACGGGAGCGTACAATTTCTGGCGTATGCCGACGACATCGATATTATCGGCAAAAACAAAGGGTACGTCTGTTCTGCCTTCTCGGGATTAGATAGAGAAGCAAAGCGAATCGGTCTGGTGGTGGACGAGGACAAAACGAAGTATCTCCGGTCATCATACAAACAGTCAGAGCATACGCGCCAGGGCGATTCAGTTCTCCGGCTCTTGTTATCTTCCCTAATATCAGATTAAAGAAATCCCACGAGAGCGAGTCACCTTGTCTGAAACCTTGTTTAGTGTCAAACAACTCGTATAGGTCCTTCCCAATTCTGACGGAGCTGGCGGTATTGCTTAACGTCATTTTACACAGCCGTATAAGCTTCGCGGGGATACCAAATTCAGACATCGCGCCGTATATGCAACTCGACAAGACTTGCGGGTCTTTTCCAAGATTTGGCGTATTGTGTGTAGTAGCGTGGGCCGAAAATCCGCTTTTTTAGAATTTTGATTGGTAATAGCAAAAATATCGTTCAATATGCTCTAAAAACAATCTATGTGAAAGATGACAATTTTTGGTCAATATCTTAGGCCCCTATTATGGTTCACAACTCGACTTAGTTGAGTTGTGTCTGAGACAACTCAACTTGTATACAACTAAACTATTTATTGCTATTGCCGTTCACAACTGTTTTCAGTTGACTGTAGCCATTGAAAAAGTCGGAAATTCGATAGAAATTTCGTTATTTTCATAATATCATAATATTTTAGTGATATTAAAATAAATAAAAGCAAACAAATGGAAATCACTTACGAATTACGCACTTTCGCTACAACTATAACGAGTTGTCCCTTCTTATTATCTACGTTCTTTGATATCATGTTATTTAAATGATATTAAAATAATTAAAAGCAAAAAATGTAAATCAGTTACAGGCTAACCTAATATTCCCGGCTTGCATTTTGGTACGCGCGCAGTCAAATTTGTTTTTTTGTGTCGCCCGACATTGGCTTGCGTGCGTTTGCATTTGATTTCATGGAGCGAAACGTCAAATCAAAATGTCACGCAGAACAAAAATTGGAAATTGAGTTAGCTTCATACGCACGCCGTTCAATTTCGGTTGATCCCATACAAGTTGTATGTGCATGAGAAATTTTTGACAGTAAATTGGCGGCGTGCGTGAATATTAGGCTAGCCTGTTACGAATTATGTTTTACCGATGAGCCCGAGGATGCTAGTACTAGGCAGCTAACAGACTACTACGTTTTCAAAGTTGAGTTGTGTCCCACAATACCAATTTAAAACTTACAACTCAACTATCNGGATGAGCCCGAGGATGCTAGTGCTAGGCAGCTAACAGACTACTACGTTTTCAAAGTTGAGTTGAGTTGTGTCCCACAATACCAATTTAAAACTTACAACTCAACTATCTTGAAAGTTGTGGGTCATAATAGGGGCCTTAGGCTCGCACAAGTCCATCAAAGTTAAATTTTCTCAACAAATAATATTTAATAAATACATTAATTAACACATTTTTTTACTGAAATGCAATTATCTTCGAAACTATTAGTTCTACATAATTTAGTATACGGACCATTTTTGAGGAGAATCGAAGTAAGCTAAGAAGCAATTTTTTTGGCACTTGAACTTTGATGGACTTGGTCGACCTAAGACATTGACCAAAAATTATCATCTTTCACACAGATTGTTTTTAGAGCATAATGAACCATATCTTTGCTATTACCAATTAGCTTTTTAAAACTACCTAAATTAAAATAAATTACTATTTTACTTACAAGCAGAATCTTTCAGATTTATTCTAAGTTTGCTTTTTCAGTTCGTATGGAGGGCAAGAAAAAAAGTAAGTGCGCCTAGGCCGCACTGGAAAAGTGAAACTTACGTTACATATCGACCTTACGTCTTTGTTTTTATCTTTTATATCTTTGCTTTTATCCGCTTTCTTCATCTACATATTCTCCTAGATGTGAGGTGCGATGACGTGATAAGATGCCATGTGATATAATGTTAAGTGACGTGATAGGATATCATGTCATGCCAAATTATGTCATATCATGTAATGTTCTATCATATGATGTCACATCATGTGTATCGATAAAAAAATCGATAGTAACATCGATAAAAATATCGGCAACAAAACAGATAAAGTTAATCGATAATAATTTCGATAACAAAATAAATAAAAATATCGATAAAAACATCGATACCTAAATCAAAAAAAAAATATCGATAACAAAATCGATAAAAAATATCGATAACAATATCGATAACAAAGTCCATAACAAAATCGATAAAAACATCGCTAACAAAATGGATAAAAATATCGATATGAATATGGATAACAAAATCGATAAAAAATATCGATTGTTATATCGGTAAGTCCCGAGAAAGCCGAAAATCCCGACATAGTTCCCAGGTTGAGGCAGTGTCTCTATCTATATCCTTTTCTTTATAATTACCTATATTTTAATATTTCTTCCTTTATCTGCATCTTTACTTTTTTTCGGTATCCTCATCCTCGTATTTTTCTTAATATCTTTCTTTGTATTTACCCTTATGTTTATCATTTTATTCATCTACATATTTATTCTCCTTCACCTTTGTCGTTATGCATATCAGTAAAGCAGAGACATAACTGTTATAAGGAATATCAAAAAAACTTGGTCCATAACTATTAAATTAAATATACATAAGATTTTGTTACTTTACATAATAGTTATTTTTAACACAAAATAAGTTTTGCTCCCCTATAAGTGTTATTCACAATATAATCTTTTTCCCGTCGCTCGTAACTTTTATTTTCGACTTTTTTGCTTTTACGTCGCTCAGTGAGTGTTATTCTCAAGACAAAATGTTTCCCGTTGCTCATAACTTTTATTTTCGACGTTTTTGTTTTTACGTTGCCTGGTAAGAGTTATTCCTAAGACAAAATTTTTTCCGTTGCCCATAATTTTTATTTACGACTTTTTTCTTTTTACGTTGCATGATAACAGTTATTCTCAATGAAAATTTTTTTTTCGTCGCTCGTAACTTTTATTTTAGACTTTTGTTTCTTTACGGTGCTTAGTAAGAGTTTTTTCTAAGGAAGTTTTCTTTCTGTTGCTCAAAATTAGACAAACGAATGCAAGTGTGTTTTAAACAAGAATTATTTAAAAAGAACATTAATAATAACTAATAGCACTCTGTTCTATACTTTTTTCATTAAATTGTTTCTTTAACTTGTACTCAGCTTTGACTCTTAATATATGTCAAACTTACTATAAATTTGTGGCCAAGGTGCTTAGGGGACGCGGTAGATACTACATACATATGTACTTGTATTCTAGCAATTTAAAAACACTAATATTACATTTACATTGAGCCCAAATGCGTCATTTGTACGAGAAATCTGATATGCGAAGTCAAATAAGGTATTTCTCCATACAAATTCGCATTTCTAAAATGAGGCATTTCAACGCATTTAATCAAAATGAACTCAAAAACAAAAGCTCTCCAAAAGCTTTTGTTTGTTTTTGACATTTTGAATTTTTCATATCAAAACAAACTCAACGTAATAAATAAATCTTTTATATTTGTGTATAAAAATTGTTAATTTACGCATAAATTCGCACATTTTTAGTTAATGCAAAGAATAATTGTCTCTTATGTGTCCAAAACGTATGAAGAAATATAAGGCGTGCAGTGTTTGTTTACATTCATTTTGTTTTTCTTTTCCGTTTTCAATTGATGAGAAGTCAAACGAAATGCGAATCAAGCAGTGTAAACGCCTTCAAATGACTGATTTCAAATCACGCATTTGGGTCCAATGTAAATGTAATATAACCTCCCAATTCTGTTGTTTCTTGATAAATTATTTGTAAAGAAATTGTATCAAATTTTTATCAACTAAAAGCTCCCATCGCATTCTGTGTCAATATTTATAAAATTAAAAACTCTACGATTTCCACATGAGGGGACCTGGTTTCCACATGAGTGGAACTGATTTCATTGTCACATATGAAAAATATGAATTTAAAAACAAAAAAGCTTTTGACTTCCGTAGCCGAGTAGGTAGAGATGTCGATAATAATCATCGTACAGTTACTATATTAAAAGACGTTTTTCTGTAGGTTTGGGTGGTTAGTATTAAGTAAGTTAGAATTTAAGTATAAATAACAAAATTTATTTTTCTACCGTTACATACTTCACTTTTAGAGGGTGAATCAATTCCAAAGTGACTTAATGTCAATTGCCATTATTTGAATTTTGGCCTGTATGCTAATTTCATTGACATTAACTTCCTTACAGAAGATAATTTGTGTAAATTGACATTAATTCCATTAACATTATTGCACGGCACCGAATTTGCATTAGAAGTTACTCGATTTTGTTGCCACCTACATTTTTGCAGGCTTATTTCTCTTTATATTACTAATATGTAACTAATCGGCCAAGTCTGGCATGTAACTAAATGTTGCGTGTTGTTAGGCGTTCCTGCTATTCTTTTGGAGATTTTTGGCAATCAAAATCAGCTATAGCAAATGCTGGAATCCTGCTGCTGGTTTTCGATGGAGATGGTGCTTTTTAAACTTTTATTAGCTCTCAAGAAAAGCGAAAAATTCATATACATAAAATGACACACAAGAAATTTCTTAAATCCTTTATCAAAATTTCCTAAATCAGTTTGNCAAATATTTCTTGTGATTTTTCTTGAGAGCTGGATTCTTAGCCTTAAGATATAGTTCGTATTTGAGGTTATTAGCTTTAGGGGGGTTTCAACCCCAAAACCCACCCCTTTTGTGTGTTAATGGATATAACGATTTGAAAAAGTACGTGATTGGTCAGAATTACGAAAAACTCCAAATTTTTACAGATCATATCTGCGAAGAAAAAAAATTCCTCGAATACGTATTAGCTTATTTCATGTGTAGAACTCATAATAAAAATTTGAAGCGCATAGAAAGTGTGACACCAAATTTGATGTCCGATACGAAAAAGAATGCTTCATATATATGTATTTCATTACTACAACGCATAACCAAAAAACTTCAAAATAAAAGTTACGAGCAACGAAAAAAAATTTTCATTGAGAATAAAGCTGAGATCACACGATTGCCGCAAATGCACCAATCTGGAACAATTTTTATTGTGCTGTATTGGAGCACAATAAATAAATTGTCCGGATCAAATTCTGTACAGTCACACGGTTGCCTCCTTTTATTCAATTTTGATTGCCGCAAGTTGTCGAAAAGCAATATAGTGAAAATAATTGCCCCACACTTATCACACGATTGTTCTAGCATGCAGCAATTGTGACAATAAGATGTGGCGCTGACTTCTAAATTCTGTTTTGTTCTTTGTTGTGTAAAAATGACGTATTCTTAAAAAAAAGAAAATGGCATCTAATTTGTATATTGTGGGCTCATTTTATGCATGTTCGTTGTTGTTTGAAAGCAAAGAAGCAAAAAACTTGAGTCCAATGAAAACTGATGCATTTATTTAGAAGTTTGAGTGTAAAGTTTTTTAATTTTCGACAATAACTGCAACGTGCTATGTGGAGTTAAAGTTGCAAGAGTTTTCTTTTTAATTTTGTTACGTAGGGATTTTTTTTATTAATTACAAGTAAAATTGGTACAAAATAATTATGTATGTTTAAATTAAAGTTGTGAGTTTATATAATTTATGTTTGGAATGAAATTTTATAATTATACTAGTAAGCCCGGGCAAACGCTGTCCTGCTATACACCGATACATAAGTGTAGGTTACATGCATCGTAGATATTATGGGTCTTCACACCGAAGCTTGGTAAAATAGTGATACGCACACAAAATACATGAGAAAAAATTACCAAACACCGAGTTACCGAATACCGAGCTCGATGTGAAGACCCATATTGTTTCTTACGTTTCATTTGATATCGAAATTTACAAAAGATTGTTATTATTGTTCACTACGTGTACCAACAATACACACCCACAAAATTTCATTGAAATCGGTTAAGCAGTTTCGGAGATTAGCGTAAACGGACACAGTGACACGGGATTTTTATATATTAAGATGTACAGCTCGCAACAAAAGATAGCACCTCAATATTTTGATCAGTCTTGACTTTTTTCTTCTGTTTGTTTAATGTAAATTTTTTCTATAAATCCATAGCTCGTTGTTTGGTAAAAACCACATAAATAAAAATTTCAAACTTTAAACAGCAATTATAAACATTTCTTAAACTTTTGATCACAATTCAATGGTTTTTAATTTGGATTTCTAGAAAAAAATTTGTTATGCAGTTTACAAAGTAATTTGCATAGAAGAAAGTGGATAATACCGCCAGCTAAAAAAATTATAAAAAATCGACAGGATTTTTTAGCAGCTTCAAACTTGCACCTTATTGTACTAAATTTTAATGAGCTATAAAACTTAATAACAATTTTTTTTTCTAGAAATCGAAATTAAAAACCGTGCAATTGTGTTCAAGAGTTTAAGAAATTTTTATAATTTTTGTATAAAGCTTGCAATTTATGCGGTTTTTGTTAGACAATGAGCTATACTTTTATAGAAAAATAATGAACACTAAACAAATAGAAGAAAAATAGTCAAAACTGGTCAAAATAATTTTTATAATTTTTGTATAAAGCTTGCAATTTATGCGGTTTTTGTTAGACAATGAGCTATACTTTTATAGAAAAATAATGAACACTAAACAAATAGAAGAAAAATAGTCAAAACTGGTCAAAATTTTGATGTTCTACCTTTTCGTCGTGGGCTGTATTGAACTTTTAAGTTTTTGTTTTTAATAAATTTATACTGTCATGGCAGTTCGCCAATTGGTGACATAAAATATCTTTCGTATTCTTCTCGTATGAGTTTTGTTTGTGGTGGTATATATCGCAGCAAAGATTCCGTCATCGGACTTCAAGAAAAATTATAATTTGAATACAAATTAAATTAAAAGTTATGTTGCTTCCGAAAACAAGGATATTCATTTCAGTGATTGTTGGACACATAAGGAAGCAAAAAAGTAAATTATTAATAAACAGCCTAAATATTGTTGTGTATTGTTCACTTCAATTGCCGCACAAGAACACAATAAATATTGCCGAAATTTTGAAATTTTCATTGCCACATGATTGCCAATCGAGCGCATCACACGATTGCCGCAACCTGGTTGTATTTGCATTGTAAGCACAATATCGGCCTCTATTGCCGCATGAGTCAATTTATTGTGAAATCACACGATTGGGGCATAAAATGAGGCAATAATTGGTGTGTTGCGGCAATCGTGGGATCTCAGCTTAACTCTTACTAAGCAACGTGAAGAAACAAAAGTCGAAAATACAAGTTACGGGCAACGAAAAAAAATTTTCATTGAGAATAACTTTTATCATGCAACGTAAAAAGAAAAAAGTCGAAAATAAAAATTATGGGCAACGAAAAAAAATTTGTCTTAGGAATAACTCTTACCAAAAAACGTAAAAACAAAAACGTGGAAAATAAAAATTATGCGCAACGGAAAACAGTTTGTCTTGAGAATAACTCTCAATGAGCGACGTAAAAACAAAAAAGTCGAAAATAGAAGTTATGACCAACGAAAAAATTTTAGTTTTGGGAATAACTCTCATAAAGTTGCATAAAAATTTGTTTACTGTCCTACGGCCAAAGTTTTCCACCTCCAAAAGAAACCATAACAGTTATTTAGGGTCTCTGCAGTAAAGTATTTAAATTTACTTTGATATTCATTTTTGCATTTATCTTTACGCGCCTTTTTTTTGTTTTTATTTTGCCTTTATCCATTTCTCTATATATTTACGTACTCACCTTTACTTTCATTCTTGTATTGGTCTTTTTCTAAGTGTTATTCTTTAACCTTTTATTAGCAAGTTTTTATTAAATTAATACCAGTTACATACATTTAAGAAGCACTTCATTCCGTGCAAACCATTTCCGTGTGCAACTTCCGTTGCACTATTTCCGTTATATTTACCAATTTACTACCAACCAACCACCTGCCGATAAAGAAGTTTCACTTCAAAACAAGCTTCTACGCTGACGTGAGCAGCAAAATAGCATCAACGATCCCATAATGCGAAAAGTTAATTAGAACTGGAAAAATTTATTAGAACTGCGAACAACAATACCTTAATTCCATCAGAAGTCATTAAGTAAATTGACTGTGCTTATTCCATTCATACCCTGCAGGGAGTGACGTTAGCTTATACCTAACTTTAGTCTGTTTACGCGAACACTAGTGCTAACTATTAACTGTGTATTTTACATATTCTGCTCTGGGTGGCCCCATATTCGAACACCGTCAGACATAACTTCATAACTTCCTTTTATTTGTCCTGAATATGAAAAAGAATCTGCGAAGTTCAGAAAAAAAGTGTATTGAAAGTAATTTTTGTATGAGGATATTTAATAGAAACTTGTAAAGAAAACCAACTCCCGATTGCGTCTGCATGACTCCTGCACGACTTTACAATTCACTTTAAGTTGGTTTTGTCATAGCTAATTAAAAGTGAGGTATTAATCGAAATCTCGCCAAAAAGCTAACTATAAGTTGGTTAGTTTTAACAATTGATAATTTTTCACTGCAGGGATGTAAACAAATATGAAATGTAATAAAATGAAGAAATAAATAAGTAAATAAAAAAGTAAAAAAACAAAAAAATATTTTGTTTTTCGTATAGATATTTTATGTCCAAAAGTAGTTAGTTACAAGTTAGTTGACATGTAATGCAAGGTATCCAGGTCTGACTTTTTTGGGGCCATCGCCCCACAAAAGTAGTTAGCTTTTTTCGAACAAAATACACAGTTAATAGTTAGCACTAGTGTTCGCGTAAACAGACTAAAGTTAGGTATAAGCTAACGTCACTCCCTGCAGGGATATTCTGCTCTGGGTGGCCCCATATTCGAACACCGTCAGACATAACTTCAAAATGATAGTATAAAATTTCGATCTTCCTTTTATTTGTCCTGAATATGAAAAAGAATCTGCGAAGTTCAG
>NW_016164858.1:0-4626 GCF_001687245.7 Rhagoletis zephyria | reverse complement strand
AAAAAAAGTGTATTGAAAGTAATTTTTGTATGAGGATATTTAATAGAAACTTGTAAAGAAAACCAACTCCCGATTGCGTCTGCATGACTCCTGCACGACTTTACAATTCACTTTAAGTTGGTTTTGTCATAGCTAATTAAAAGTGAGGTATTAATCGAAATCTCGCCAAAAAGCTAACTATAAGTTGGTTAGTTTTAACAATTGATAATTTTTCACTGCAGGGTACATACGGTATCGGTCATATCTATAGTACTCCATCTCAAAGTGATATTGTTTGCCACTTATGTTTATTTTTTAATTTTTAAGAATTTTCAATTAAAATACAGTTCATTCTCTAACAAAGCCCATATAAATCCAAGATTGAAACTTTGTAAAAAACTACAAAAGAACTCAAAAAATTGTAAGCCAAATTTCGAACTTGTATGTCGGAAGTGTTAGATTTTTTTTGAGTATACAGTTTTATAGCCTATTCAATTTTAATCTAAAAATGTGCAAGTTTTAAGTGGTTAAAAATTACCGTTGATTTTTTAGAATCTTTTTTCGCATTTGTTTCCTTATAACGAATAAAACGAATTTAGTTTTTTATGGAAGAAAACCGCAACACCTTCGTCAAAAAAGAATCCGAAAAATCAACGTTAATTTTTAGCCACTTAAAACTTTATTAGACTAACCCTGGGATTAAGTAAGTATCTAATAGTGACTTTTGGTGGTGAACATGGATTTTGAGACTCTTTGGTAATCAGTAAGCTGTCTCACGTTTCTAGTCTCAAAAAAAAGCACTAATTTGTCAGTTGGCTCTGAGCTGGTCACAAATAGAAAAATATGGAGGAAAATATAATTACTTTCTGTTTTATTAAAAAAAAAAAACGCAAAAATGAATCGAAACAATTTTTGTTCAACAACAATTTCATTAGGAAATAAAAAAAATGCGTTACTATCGTAAGAATTGATTGAAAAAAATTTCCTTTTTGTTTTCAAAACATTGAAATCTAAAGGTTTCTCCTACTGAATACCCAAATCATCTCAAGTTGCTAGTCTCGAATTAGTTACTTGAGTTGAGACTGAATTACTGAATCCCAGGATAAAATTTAATAGGCTATAAAACTGTATACTCAAAAAAATCTCACACTTCCGAGACAAAAGTTTGAAATTTGGGTTAAAATTTTTTGCATTTTTTTTTTGTAGTTCTTTACAGAGCTTTCAACTTTGGTTTATACATATGGGGTTTGAAAAAGAATGAACTGTATTTTAATTGAAAATTCTTAAGAATACAAAAAACAAGTAAAAAAGTCTAAGTTCGGGCGGAGCCGAACATTAAATACCCGGCGCAAGTATTAAATATATGTTTTTCACCTTTCCGAAAGCTACCGCTACATGGTAAACCGAGGTGTATCCATTTTGAGTAAATTAGCGTCCTTAAATTTCGAAATATTGAAGTTTCAAGCATATCTGAAATTTACTGTTATATGAAAAGCGGCCGTAATTTTAGTTCGATTTCAATAAGTTTCAACGTTTTGCTTNGATTCGTTTTGCCTGTTACAAACAACCGTTATGTGAACAAAGTTATAATACCCTTGTGCACAAGTGCGCTCGGGTATAATAAACATAAGGGGCAAACAATATCACTTTGAAATGGCGTGCTTTAGATATGCCAGATACTGAATGTACATAAGAGTGCACCAAACACGTTGTGAAAATATGGATATTTGATCCAGTGCATATGGGTAAATCTCCGGACACAACGTTATAAAAAAGAAAATTTTTAAATTGAACGCAAAAACATATGCGTCAAATTGTTTGAAATCCATTGAGGAAACAATAAATTCTTGCGTGATTCATTATCTTTAGATGCCGAAAGAGTTACGCGTAAAAAAACTAATTTTCGAAAACTCAAAGTTAGCGATATTTCTAACAAGAGAGTAGTTCACACAGTTTGATTTAAAAAATTTCTAAGACGGTACTTAAAGAGGTCAAGCGCAATGTGTGTATCAAATTTGTTACAAATTGTGGAAGTGGTTTTCGAGTAACACGTATTTACATAAATTTTATAAAACACAAATTTTTGCTTAAGATCCTCTGTAAATATCAATTTTAATCTGACAATACACACACATAAATTCACGGCCATATTTAAAGAAAAGTTAGACTGCGCATTATTTTCCAAGTTTTTCCTACAAAACAAGACTCCCCCGAAAAGGTTCATTTGGACATTAAAACGTGCCCTGCGAACAATTTAGTGCCTCAAAGGCACTAAAGTTCAGCAAATACCAGGAAATTTTCACAAAGTGGTCAAAATTGCTTATAAGCGGGGAACCGAGTAAGAATTCCCACGATTTAGCTTTCCCTGATGCCATATAAACACATTTGATGTTGCCTTTTTTAAGATATTTGCCTTTTTTGCCTTTTCTACCTTTAATTGTAAAGGGCAAGGGAAAAGCCCTTATTCCTAATAATATGAAAGTCTGAAACTGTCCATATTTAAATTGGGCACCACTTGTACCAACTCACGTCGAGCACACGTTAAGTACATTCAAGGCGTATTTTCGCGAATGAAAATGCTGCCAGAAAACTTCAAAATGCATCTTGTGGTTCAATGTTACTGCAACTATACAGGTTAAAGTTTTGTGAGTTAAAAACATGAAAGGAGAAAATAGTCAAAGATCCAAAGAACAAATTTTTCATATAATGAAACTAGTTCAAAGTTTTACTCTTTTTACTTGTAAAATAATAATTTCTAAAATAAATTTATTTTTTGATTATTTTCCGGTTTGTGTCTTTTCTTAGTACCTTCTTTTGCCTATTTCGCTATTTATTTTACCTTTTCTAGCCTGTTTCGTTATTTTATTTTGCCTTTTTATTCCCCCGATGACAAATATGGCTACGACATTTTAAACCTACGCAGCTTTTACAGTTATTGAGTTTTTTCCCACGTAAAATTACAATTTTCTAGGTTTTCAGAAGTTAATTTTTAGCCTGGTAAATTTAGTTCAAATTGGTACGAAGAAAAAATTTGCAGTAGCGAACTTTTGATGCAGTTTACGGGGGGGGAGTGAAATAACACAAACAGCAATAACGCAAAATTTGCTTTATTTCACTTTTAAATGTGAAATAATACCAAAATATGAGTTGCTTTATTTCCAACGTTTGTTTTTTTGCCAATTTTGCCTTATGGTGATTTCGTTTCTATCAAAAAAGTTTGCCTTTTGAN
This sequence comes from Rhagoletis zephyria, assembly GCF_001687245.7. Taxonomy (NCBI): domain Eukaryota; kingdom Metazoa; phylum Arthropoda; class Insecta; order Diptera; family Tephritidae; genus Rhagoletis; species Rhagoletis zephyria. Next base: position 1,418 of record NW_016164858.1, on the reverse strand, counting down.
AAACGTTGGAAATAAAACAAATTTTGCCTTATGGTGATTTCGTTTCTATCAAAAAAGTTTGCCTTTTGATTGCCCCTTTCTCTTTTCGTGTTCGATTCTAAATTAAAGGCAAGAGGTGAGAAAAGTATGTGTTCGTTTCTTAAAATGTCGCACTCTTGTAAGGCAAAATAATAAGAAAAAGTAAACAAAAAAATGTCAAATTAAATTCGTGAGTTTCTTAAACACCCCAATCAGTACACGTGACAAATCTTCATAAACTCAAAACGTTAAACTCGAGTTAATATTTCAACGTGAACATAGTATTAGGGCCGATTTCTAATGAATATTTAAACGGCACATAAGTTTAATTTTTATTGTTGCGTAGATGCCATTTAACTTTCGTTGGATTTCAGATCAACTTTATTTAAATATGCCATATGAGTGGCAGCACTGTTGCTTCCTCCTTGAAATTGTTTTTGCATTTGTTTGTTTGTTTACATTTTGTACTGAACAACTGATTGTTCTTTGGCAAGATTGGTAAAACCATGGTGGAATAATAACAAGGTGTTGTCAGTAGCGACGTGTTTGTTGTGATTTTGACAAGATCGGCATGCTTATTTTCAGTGCTGCCGATCTTAATTTTTATACTACTATTCGTTGGGAAATAGTATATAAAATACTCCATTTTAGTAATTCGTTTTATCGCGATTTTTAAAGAACTTGGTGTTTTCAGAACAATATTAATATTTAAAATTGCTGGATTTGTATAATTTTTATCCTCAAATAGTAGAAAAATAAAAGATATCGTGGTTATCAATGGAAAAAAACGTACACAAAAATCGTATGGAAAGGCGCTTTTTTATATTAAATAACTTTTGCTGCATTGTCATAATATTGAGCCAAATGAACTACTGATACACTAAAATAGAGTGGCTGCATGGTTAAATTAGGAATTCGCTTATATTATCGATATTTATGTATGTGTTTTAATCTATTTAGAAACTCATTTACAGTCTTATAGGAAATTGCCTTATTTTACGGCTTTTACTTTTTTAAAGTTACAATATATGTCCAAGCTGTGTGGAGCTGCCGATACAAACATATATTCAGGCTTATAAGCCTGTAATTATACATTTTTCTACATTTAATTTGAAATAGTATGCACCAACGGATTAAAGGGAGTAAATAATTAGTACCTTTTCTAGTACTTTAAAATGCGTGACCGGAATAGACCTGCCGAAAAAGTGAGGTTAAGTTACTGACAACACCTTGTTATTATTACACCATGGGTAAAACACATGATGCATATCTCATATTTAAAAATATTAGCCATTTAAGTGCAGATTAAGGGCCAGTTTCTCAATGTCTGGTTAACAGTAACCACAGGCCCAACATCGCTATCGATGTTATCGACTCCCTGTTTTATGACATGGTGTGGA
>NW_016164857.1:20685-29778 GCF_001687245.7 Rhagoletis zephyria | reverse complement strand
AATGCATGAAAATCCTAACCTCAAAAAAATCACCCGTTACATAAGTTTCCAATTTAGGTCTGAAGCTCCCCATTAGCGTCTGGTAGGCTCAATTGGAAGCAGAGGAAATTTTAAGAGCTTTATGTATCAGGTATCTTCCACATATTTGTTGTTGCAGTTTATGCCTTATTTTCCTGGAGAAAGCAATTACATATGAGCCATTANATTTTAAGAGCTTTATGTATCAGGTATCTTCCACATATTTGTTGTTGCAGTTTATGCCTTATTTTCCTGGAGAAAGCAATTACATATGAGCCATTATTTTTTAAGTCGGACAGATTTCGTAAAAAAATTATGTCCGTCGCTAATTTGCTTCAATTTTTTTTATGGGTTCTATACATGAAATAAGCTAACACGTATTCGAGGAATTATTTTATTTTTTTCTTCGGAGATATGATCTGTCAAAGTTTGGATTTTTTCGCGATTCTGACTAATCATGTACTCCTTCAAATCGTTATATCTCGGGTTCTGCCCATCGTAGAGACTTCATCTTAACGTCGTTTTAAAACTAAAAAGGTAAAGATTGTCCTAACGCTACTTAGCTAAGAGCAGTTGAACTTTTTGAAGTTTATTTGCATAGTGAAGACCTATAAATTAGGGATTTATAATTATACCGTCGTAATCTTTGTTTAATTCTCTATAAAAAACGTGGGTCGAAAAATTGGGATTTTTCAAGAACTATTTTTAAAAAATGTTTCTTTATGACGAGATGGTTTCCTCCTTAGTATAGGTCGGCACCTGACCATCACTTCCTGTCCACAATGCTTCACAGAATCTCTATCTGACATACAGTTGACAGATTTAAGCTTCTTTGCCTAAATTGGCAAGGTACCACCTACTTTGCGAGTATGCTTTTACATACCACAGACATGCGTACATATTTCTGCCTTACTCCTACCAGTTAATTAGTTAGAAATTGCTCATTGCACAAAAGAAGCGAGCATCCTTCTGAGTGACTACCAAAAATTGTATTAATGAGAATATTCAAGATTTATTCCATTCAAAAAAAAAAACAGATCTCAACAGCCGGCACGCAAGAAAATTGAAAAAATCAAAGTCTTTTTTTTTGCGTGGCAGAAAATTTTGTAAGAAAAATCATTTGATTTTTAATTATGTTTATTTTTGTACAGTTATTTGAAAGGAAAAAGACACTCTTAGCAGCAATCAACGCCACTCACTAAGCTTATCCGCTACACTTTCGGCTACCCTGCGGCGCTAACCCTTATCCCCACACATATAGCTAGCTATTCTCGATTTGCTTGCCTATTTTGGCCACTTGAATGGTATGGACGCTACGGAAGTAGCTTTTCTTCGATTTTGTCACATTTTTTTCTTTCCAACTTCGACTTATCCACTGCAGTGCCGCTACTCATTTCAGCGGCTAGCATATCTTTGGTGATTTTTAATGCGAAAAAGGGTTTCAACTTAATTAAAGAGTTTTTTTTCGTTTTTCATTTATTTGCTCCGCTTTCTTCTTCTGCTCATTATTCTGTTTGCTTTCCGTTAGTGATATCTGCGCTTTGGTTAAAGTGGGGGCGGCGAACTGTCAACAATTTTGACCAAAAGCGCAATGAGCAAAAGAAAAGTGATGGCAAATAATGCGGAAGAGTGGCGTGTGGATGATTAAAACAAGAAAAGAAATTGACATCTAAAGTGGCTGGAATTCGCTTTAATTAAGTGTGACGAAATGCTGGCAGTTAAGGCAGTTAAGGGAGTACAGGCGCGATTGCACAGGGACTCGGGCAGTTAGATTTGAGCGCACTCGATTACCAGTTGTGTGAGTTGTGGCCATTTTTTGAGCATCCAATTTGACATTTTTGATTAATTTGGGCGTAGAATCGTTAATGTTGGCAAATTAAATGTTGCAATTGTAGTCCTCAAGCTACTCAAGTGTGCAACCCTTTTCAATTTTAATTTTACTTTAATTTCACTTCTGAGGAGGATAGTCTTGCAAGTAAATTGAATACTTTCGAATTTTGAGATATATAAGTATTTACTTTATACAACAGCTATAAAAAAAATTAATTATTTTCCTACACAGAAGACTTTACTTATCAATTTATTTTGGGCGCTGAGTCGAATTACTTATAAAAGTTATAGTCGAAATCCCGCATGGACTGCAATTATTTAGTATAGAGTTTAAATGCATTATTTATTCACTCAACCAAACTTCACTCACCTCATGCTTGCCAGTTAACTCCCAATACGTCCATAGGTACCCACTAACGCAATCGCATACGGCATCATCACGACCGCCAAATAGGCAACTAACTATTTAGTATCAGCTGAAGCGCGTACGTGTTGCCTCAGGCCACTCAAATCAAGTACGCCAACAAAAGTATGTACACAATTTTCACTGCTATTGGAAAAGTTTTTCGATAATACTCAAATTTAAGTGCATAGCATTTAAGCATATGTGCAATGGTGAAGCACAGTTCTAGGCGCTGAAGCAATGCACGTCAGTATAGCCAAATACTCGCAATAAAAACGTTCAAAAGGAGTGCTACTAAATGTTGGTAAATGCTTTCATAAACGTATATATTTAGATGTGAATCAGCGTTCGAGTTTCGAATAGTTGAAGCGTACGTGTTGATTGTTTATTTTGCCATAATTTGGAGTGTTTATTTTGTAAATTGTAGGGTAAATTTGAGTACCTTTTGTGGCAGCTGATAGGTGGCTGCATGGATAAATAAGTAGATAGATATTTAAAAGGAGCCTCTGTCCCTCTCTACTCATCACACCACCGCTTTTAGTTATGCTTACAATCCCCAGTAAATTGAGAAGAGCTTTTGAAAGCATGGAATGAAATTGCACCTAAACTTTCGTGTCCCTTTACCTAAAACCCCAGAAAACCACCACAATCATTTGGCTAGATTTGAAAATTATTCATTTACCTTTTAAACCTGTGATTCCTAATGTTGTTCACGTGGACCCCCAATTGTCCACGGTAGACTCAACGGGGGTCTACGATGGCGTGGAAAAAATATGGGGGTTCACGAGTTGTAAGTGGGGGTCCACGAATATTTATGTGGCTTCGATAGTGAAAAATAAAAATGTTAACTTGCCCTTATTTACCAATGTGGGCAAATAATACACTACTAAAAAAATAAGGGAGGGAAAAAATCAAAAATTTTCGATTATTTTTGATAGGCTATATTTTGGTGGTCGTGTTGAGACTTCAAATAAGCATTTTGAAGCTTTAACATTCTAATTTTCAGATTTCTTGTTTGCCCATTAGTTTTTTTTTTTTTTGTACACGGACTTGAAAAAAAATTGTTCAGTTAAGCCGGCAGGTGGATCAGATAGCCTCTGTATTCATCTTTAATTTACTTCTTTTAAACTTCCATTAATTTTTTTGAGTAGTGTATTTTAAGATAGAGAACGCAACAATTCCTCACCTGGGAATAAAGCTTCCATCGCCCGACTCACTACAATCAATTCAAGTATAATTAATTTCCTCTTTTGTAAGTTAAAAAAACGCTGTTTTACTAAATTTTTCTTTAATACAGCGATGGGAAGAGAGAGCTGTTACCCTGCATGCGCCTATACAAAATGTATAGAAAGCTTAAAAGAGCTTTGCCCGCGGCGTTGCCCACCACCGCTTTAATATATCTCAGTTTTTTTGCTCCTTGCCAGCGGGCAAAGCTCTTTTGAGCTTTCTATACATAATGTATGGGCGCGTGCAAAGTAGGAGCTCTCTCTGCCCATCGCTGGTATATATTTACCTCTCACTCCAATGACACACAAAATAGCTCTCCTCATAAAAAAGAGTTCTGTCACTTTCGCTTATCTAGCTTTCATCACTCAGTAGTTTTAATCGTTGCATGCATGAATTTTATAAGTAAAAGTAACTGATTGATTTTTATTGATGACTTTTACAAATAAAACAGTGATTTGGCAATAATTTTATTTACGCTCTAAACTTGATTTGTGTTTAAAAATGTGAGTGATAAATATTTTTCGCATCACTTTAAAACTCGAAGCAATCAAAATTAAATTGATGCCGTCAATACGAATAAGCTATTTTACATATGTATATTCCTCACGAAAACTTTTGAGAGAGAGCCCAATATAAGAGAAGTTTATAGTGAAGAGAATGTAAATTAGGCTTGCACTCTGAGTTTAAAAAAATATAACTCTTTAGTGCGACAGCGTATTTTGATAACTTTACGAATTCAGTTTTAAGAAGGTCAGTGACTGTTACTTGTAAAAATTTGCATATTCCATCTTTCGAGCTAATCTTCACATTATTTGGCGAGTTTTGGGAATATGGTAGAAATGTAGGAGAAGGGGTTCCACCGAACCCAGTAAAATTTTTTAAGTGGTCTACGAGAAAAAAAGGTTGGGAACCTCTGCTCTAAACCCACAATACATTTAAGGATGCCTGAGATAATCTCCTTTCGGAAGGTTAGTTTGAAGCCTGCATCCTTTCAGTTTGTGTCCTTAACATTAATTGCTCTCATGCTTTGTCAGTTCTGTTCTCCTCTTCTAGAAAAAGAAAGCTTTAATAGAATTTTAAAAGAAATTATGCCCTGTTGATTCCTCTTAAGAATATCCCTAGAGATATTTAATACCACTAAATCTGGGGAGATACACCCTAACCTAACCACACTGAACTAGAGAAAATTTGACCTTAAAGGATAAAATAGCATTAAGTACCGCCAAGGATTAGTTATTGTTCATTACATTAGCTTCTGCGCAAGTTAATCTCTGCACACCGACTAATCGCCTAGACTTTCACTTTGAAAATGCTCATCAATTTCTTCACAGGCACGTGAAGTCTCATTTTCAAGCAATAAGTAGGTGACTTTTTGGGTTACGGAGCCGCCTGCTGTAGCCCTGTATAGTCCTTTCCTGTAAATGTCCCTCCTTGGAAAATTGGATTAAGTCATCAACCAATTCATCCGCAATCTCAATGTCGAGCTTGCCTTGATCTTCGTTTTCTTATGAAGCTTTCACTATTGCCTTTTCTAGCGCCACTTTCGATAAAATATTTTGGATATCTATTTGTTCCTCTAACAACAACTTAGAGACCTTATCGATTTCAGAATACCGCTGAATAGTTTTCTTGAATGGCGGCTGATAACCATCATACACAACTCGCGGAAATTGGATAGAAATAGCATCCTCTTCAGAGATTAGATGCGGAAGAAAACGGAAGAATTTTCCGTTGATAGGAAAAAGCTTTTCTAATACAGCATTATATCTCTCTAAAGCCGAAATGGTGCGCATATAGAATCGTATGGCAGGTATATCGAGACTACAATGGCGTCGGCATATTTCCCGTCATGTGCACTGTCTTTCTTTTCCTCTTGAAAACCCTTATCCCAGAAGTGTCTCCAAGTCGACAGATATGCCTGCGGTATACCCATGTTTCCTGAATTAGAATTATTTGAATACTATTACGCAGATTCGCATGTTTACTATATAATGACAATTTTTGCTTTGCGGCAAACTTATACCATGTTCTGACCGCCATCGGAAACAAGTTTTCGTTGGTAAAACTGGTTTTCGACCTAAAACTTGTGTTTTCGTCCATGTAAAATCTGTCAAACGAAAACAAGTTTTCGCTGAAAACCACTTGAAAACTCACGTTCCACTCATTCCAATCGGTGACTGCACTAGTTTTTTTGATTATTTATCGAAGTGGAAGTCATATTTTATCATCTTTAATATTCCATTTCGGATTTATTGTTAATTGGCTGGCAAAAGTAAAATAAGAATGAAAGTAAGAGGTTGCTAATAAAAAGAAAATGAGGGAAAAGCATTTTGGTTTTTGTTTTTGTGTAGCAAAACTGTAATTAGAGCATGTAAGAAATGTCAACGAAAACACGAACAGCCTTCAGCCCACAATCCCAAAACACGTTTTCAAAGTGTTTTCGTTGTCGGTCCGAACATGGTATTATCTAAGCAAACATCTTTGCACGCTCAACTACAGCCAGACATGTAAATGTGCTTTCAAAACTTCAGTTTGAATTGTGTGCCAGCAGCAAGTGGACTGTCCGACTCTGCATTTAATTTCAACTACTTTACTTTATGTTCTGGACTTCACAGATCCTTTTTCATACTTCCAAGATACAAATTGTTTTTTGTTAGCAAAAATAATATAAAAATTCCAAAAATTTACTCATCGCATTTGTTTTGAAGTAGTCTTTCAATTAGTTGATTTAAAAAAAAATCACTTGTTTCCATCAGGGTGGTCGCTTTAGCACATACTGGTTAATGAGCTAGTATTTTTACTGACTGGTTTGGATTTTCACTGTAGGGTAGCCATGTGAAGCTTAAAAACTAATTCCATTTTTGGTATAAAATGGGAACATTTGCGGTTCGAACCAAAGAAAGCAGAAATTCAGTTAAAAAGTTGGAAAAGTACTTACTCAAATATTTGTACGCGTCAGAATGTAAAAATTATGCAAATAAAAAATATTGAAAGAATAAATTTTCTTGTATATGTATGTATATAGTCAGCCCTGTTTAGCCAAAAGGCATATTTACAATTAAAGTGATAAGACAAAGTGGACCAATGCCAATCCTATGGGCAGGTGCATGCTGACAAGCCGCCACAAGGGGGTGGGTGGAATTGATTGCCAGCAAAACCAGGCGTTTTATAATTAACCAAAAGTGCACTTACCGAATAACGCTTTCAATTTTACCGGCGGCGAGAAGTGGAGGAAATTAACAAACACAAATAAAAAGCATAGAAAAGGAAAAATAAAAATAAAAAAGTGGAGGGAAAAGTAGACCGAAATTTTTTGGTGTAAAAAATGGTGAAAAATCCTCAAAATCAATAGGCAGCAAAATTTAATGGAAATTGTATTTGTTTGTAAAGTATATTTACATAGCAAGAACAAGAATGCTACAGCAGTGGGATGAGTGAAAATTTTAAAACAAAAACTCAAAAAAACATGAAGCGGATGAAAAGTAAGCGTATAGAGCGTGAAACCACACCAACAACAATAAAAATAGAGAAAACAATGCATTTTTTTGTGTTTACCCAAAAGCAACAGCAACAAGCGCAACGCCTCTACAATCACGCTCACCCCACGCCACCACCACCACCGCCAACTCACACCGCCCACTGCCCACTGCCACTTCCCACCTACCTAAAACCACTTCTAACTCCAACTCAATGCACACTGACAGCCGTGTGACCTAAAGCGGTTTTATAGAAATTAACAACTAAAAAGCGCAAAAGTATGCCGAAAAAAAACTTTGAATTTAAAAGAATTTTTTTCGTTTGTGTGTTAAGCAAAAAATTTAAATGAAAAATTGCCGAAAAAAACACAAATGTTCGAATAAAAAAAGGTACACATTTTGCGGCAACTACCTTTCGCAAGTCGCTACACACCTCCGTAAATGCTGAAAAACTTTGTTTCTTAAGAGGGGTTGAAAAATATCTATTGCCGCTCATTGTTCGTGAGTGTGTGTGTGTGCTTAGCATACATAGGGACCTAAGTAATGTTTTTCATTGAAGGTAAAAAAATTATGAATAAATCTAAAAAATCTATATGTATTACAGGGCAACTCACACCACTCATAGTAAGTATTTTTGAACTTTCAAGGGAGACGCACAAGTTTCCGTTCTATTATCCTCAAATCGACATGGCTATAAAAAAACGAAGTTCCAAATTAAAGAATTGAGATATATGTATGTATGTATGAAGCGCACAAATAAGATATATGTACATATGCGCTACATATCTACAAATTTTTATGAAAGTAGTTGCGTAGCTGAAAACTCCGTAAATTTAAATTTTCAAGCGGCTTATGAATTATGATGCAATTTTTTTTTTAAAGCGTGAGCAGAAAAAATGAGAATGAATAAATTTCCTTAATCGAAGGGAAGAAAATGAAAAGGGGACATGGGAAAAATACATTTTAAAAGAAGACACGCGATATACATAGTTATTTGGTTTCTTGAGAGTCTTGCAATGGACCCACTTTTGAAAAGTGTTTTTGCCGACAACCCTGACCGCGAGATATGCCAACAAATCAGTGGCCGATCTAGGATTTTTCTACGAAGGAAGAGGGGGCGGATTTTAGTTTTTGATTTTATCACCTATTTGATTTTCAGAACTATAAAAAAATATCAAAGAGTACTTATCTTTCGGAAATAGGTATACATTGTACGTACGTTTATGGCTAATGGTATGATGGAGCTCTAGCCATTAGCGATGAATTCCACTGCAACAGCTAAAAGCACATCTGCCCTTAAATAGGTAGCAGGTTTCCCAAGGAACTTTTATAATATCTCTGTCAGGGAAGATAAACTGGAGAGTTCCCTTCCAAGCAAAGTAATCAGCCTCGTAGTTACATGCCCGTGTTACCCAAATACGCTTAATTTAATTGTAGTCGCTACCGAAAAAGGGAGGCCAGCAGTTGTCTTACCAGTTTCGATCAAGCGATTCTAAGGCCGTGATAACCGTCTAACTATCAGAGTTAGTATTTAAAACGATGAGGTGAGAACAAAACAAACCCCCGAAACCAACCGAATAACGGCTGGTCATTCCAAGAATACCGGAGGAAATTTGGCCGAGACTACGTACCAGCAATTAAATGCAATAACTTCTTGACTTTGCATAAAAGGTTATATCGCCGATAATGTTTGAAAGACTTAATCCCTTCATAAATAACCTCCTTCTGCCTTATTAGTGCGGCTTCAGATGTGGGAAATCCATCCCTGAGCAGATTTTGTCCGTTTGTCGTATCTTAGAAAAAATGCCAGATGCTTTTATTAGCACCAGGACAAGTGGCCCCTACGCACAGTGCCGCGAAGGTGGACAAAAATACAAAAATCTACTGTCTTGAAACTTAGATGTTTTGATGTCAAGTTACAGCTAAATCTCCAACTAAGAGAAGTTCATAAGTTATTTTGTGATAAAAACAACTTTCAGCCTCACACACCCCCTCAAAGTACACCTATTTTCTACATACCATTTCATTTCGGCGATTCGCACATAAAAGTGGTCGCAGTTAAAAATTTGTTAAAAATACATTTTTATTCCTAGCAAGATCAACTTTTGCACTTTGATAAAGATATATGCGACAAACCAA
>NW_016164857.1:0-20416 GCF_001687245.7 Rhagoletis zephyria | reverse complement strand
CCCCACTGCGATGGAAAGATCAGGTGGAGAAGGACTTGGCTTCACTTGGCGTTTCCAATTGGCGTCAGTTGGCACAGAGGAGAAACGACTGGCGTGCTTTGCTGAACTCGGCCAAAATCGCTTAGGCGGTTACAGCGCCAAAAAAGAAGAAGAGAAGAAGCTCTATTCGTGGGGCGACCGGTACCGAAGAAGACTGAAATAAAAGCTGTACGAGCTCATAAAAACACAACGATGGGAAGAGATCATCCGACTCGGTTCCCATGAGTGGAAAAAGGAAAGCAAGCATAACCACTACCACGATGGAAAGACCTGTCTGCATTTGGTATGATTGGCGAAACTTCACAAGGAGAAAGATGATTGACGAAGTTTTAAAGTCTCAGTCTTACCCTAATAATTAAGAGCCAAGTTGGAAGGATTTGGTGAACACAGTTCTCAAGAAAAAAAAATGAAAACACTGCTGAGTGGAAGATCGACCTATCTCGGCAGCCAGTTCGAAAACGCCCTATCACAAAAAACTTTTCAAGAACGCCCTATTTCCTAATTCGGTTCAAAAATGCTTTATCTCAGCTGCTGATTCAAAAACGCCCTATCTTAGCACATTTTAAATACAATTTGAAGTGAGATAAGGTATTTTTCAATAAAATTTTCAGAAAGGGCGTTCTTGAGTAGTTTTTTGAGATAGGACGTTTTCGAACTCGCTGCCGAGATAGGTCGATCTTCCATTCAGCAGTCGATATACATTCATAAGAATCAGAGCAACTGAAAGGTTTTCAAAATGTATTGAAATTTTTCGATAACAAAAAAAAATATATCCAGCCGGGAAAAATTTAGTTATTTATTGAAATTTAGTTGTGGAAATCTATTAATTAATGAAAATTATTTATCAAATTGATTTTTTGTTTTTCATTTAAATTTATATTGGGTTATCGAAATGTGTAGGGTTATGTATGAAAGATTATCAAGTTATCACTACTTATCGAATTTTTGGCGAGCTACCAGAGTGTATCGAATTATAAAAATTTTAATAGATATTAGAATTTATGAGCTATGAAAATTATTCGAGTTGTCGATATTTACAGATTTATGCACAGTTTATCGACTGGAAGTTATCGAGTCAATTTCAAGCCCTTCCAAAGTGCTCCGAAGTCCCTAAAAGATACCAGTTTACAAAATTTTTGTCGCGATTTAGCAGAAGATTTTCCGGTAAGTGATTTCCTGCCTCACAAGATAATCGACGGGCTAAGTTTGAAAGCATATCCAGGAGTCTTAAAAGACTAGAAAAAATGGTAAAATTTTAACAGTAACTGGCACTCCTTATAAATATTAATATCCCCTATTGGTATTATTTCGACCTCAGCATTTTTAGCTATATTAGTATAAAATTTAATTGAGTAGTTCGAAACGATTTGTCACAATCACTACGCGCACTTGCCTTTACATATCATAAAAAACCCGCAGTTTTTACCCATACGCAACTCATTTTTCTTGCTTATCGCTTTGTCTTCATAGCTTAAAAGCTGTCCATATACAATGTCTCTGCACACGCGTGTCGATACCCAACCCCCGCACATGTAGATATATGTTTTTTGTAACCATGTGTGCCACCATTTATTCAAATCACCACCCTCTATCTAATAGAGTAGACACTAGGCGCAGTTCGATTGTCTTAAGACGCACATCCGCAATACACATATCCTTGCATATCATCAGATAATTTAGGCGAATGTGAGTTGCATATAAAATCAATAAATTATCTAACAGACAAGCGAACAAAAGTACAGCATTTAACACACTCTTAAAAAATTGCTTTCGGTTTGTTGTATGTATTTGAAGAACCATTGTATGAAATATTCAAATGCCAAAATGTCGAAGCAATAACGTGAAAGGCAGGACGAATGTGTGCAAGGACATTGGCGAGAGTTGGCGTGATGACGTCACGCGCGCGAGTCTTAAGTGCTTGTAGCGGATTTTTGCATATAACAAAATTACTGCTGCGTGTTTTTTGTAACTACATACATATAGTAGTTGAGCGTAACGAAAGAGTTTAGCGCCTAAAAGCAGACAAGGAGAAATGCAAAAAAAAAAACACTCGGTATATGAATAAGTAAGTAAAAATATTGATAAGAAAGAGGAGAGAGAGAAGAATAAAAATATGAATTCGAATGCGTGTCGAATGGGGAAAACGTTTTGGCATCGACGCCTCATCAATAAAAAAAAAAACTGTGCCGCATAAATGAAAAAGAGCCATTCTTATGTTTTTTTTATAAAACATTCGACCCTCCACCAACTATTTCCAACGCTTGCTAATACCGAGCCTTGCGAGTTGCTATCCAGCAGCTCTCGTTCACTACCGCTGACGCCTACTCCTCCCCAAACTTGACATTTGCATATGTTGCTCCGCGACGCACAATTTTCAACTGTCAAATTTTATGACATCTAGAGATTTCCTCGATTTTTACGCTATTCCCCACTGTTCTGTTTTTTAGAAAATTTATTGCCTACTTTAGCGCATCCGGAAAGCCATAAAAATATATTTTATTGAAAGTCGAAGTGAAGTTTTCCTGGTTGGTATGTATGTATGTAAGTATGTCTGTGCTGAAGAGGCAAGCAAATAATACAAATGGTGGTTGTTGTTTTATTTCTGTACCGTTGTGCTACAGCCAAGTCATTGACAGCTTTGAATTTTCACATCATATTTCATATGGAAAAAGGATTTACTCTGGAGGTGGCCAATTCGATGTTGCCAAGACAGCGTGTGCTGTGAGGCATAACGCAAGATGAGTATGAGCGTACTTTTATTGTACAAATATTGTTTATTTATATGCATTACCATGCATATTCTATCTGCATACGTACGAGTATATTTTGCTCTGTTGCCTTGTTTATTTAAAATATGTAGCTTTTTTCGGGTGAATATTGAAAATGTTTTGCGACGTTATGAGCCGCAAATGATAAACGACTTCCCCACTTGAGGTTTAGGGAAATGATAAAGGTGGGAAGTTAAGTAGAAGGAATTTGGTATGAAAAAAGTTGCTTAAATGATATCAAATTTGAAACCCGATATTTTTTAAAGAAATTTAAGTTTCACTAATACAAACACTAAATATGAAATTAGCTAATCGGAAAGCGTTCAGCTTATTATTCAGTCCCAATTGTTGGACAAAAAGGAATTTATAAAGAAAATCATAACAGCCTAAAGTGGACTGGAGTGATGAACTCACACTGGTCTGTGTGCATGTATTTAGAAAAAAAAAAAAAATCAAATTGTTGAGAAAGTAGAAATTTTGATGCAACGCGATTCTCGTATTACTATTATAAATGTTATAAAAAAAACTAGTTGAAAATAATTATAGGGTTCCCCTGCAACGAAAAAAAATGCATAAAATAATTTGAAATGTTATACAAAGTTTTCACCAAAATATTTTTTTTTTAATTTTCAGAAAAACTCTTGGTATGTAGAAAATTTTAGTATAATAAAGTGAAAGTTTCAAAAGGCTCGCGTTGAGTTTTAATATGTTTTTTTTGCGGCGGTCCTAGGCATTTTCTTTCATATACGTAAAATGTGCTTGAAATGTCAGCAAAAAAATATTAAAAATTAACGAGATTTCTTAACCACTGAAATTTGTCCGTTGTTATACTAAATTTTAATAGGCTATAAAACTGCATACCCAAAATTTTTCTAAAAAATAAAAAAAAATTTGGTGATTTTTTTTCATAACATTCAAAGTTTACATACTGGTTTTATTTATTTATTTTTTGTTTAGGTGGACTCTTTAATTTTTTTTCAACTAGTTTTACATATATATAATACTCATTAACAGGAACAGGAGAACCGATTTTCACAAAAATTGCCACTTTCTCTGCAATTTTCACTAAAAATTTAATACGCAAACACAAATAAATATTAAAAAAAAAACACATAGCCTTTAACCTCTTGGAAATTCAGTTACTTTTCAATAAAAAATAAATAAAATAGAAAATGCAGCCAGAATTGTAGGCTGTATACCTTTTTGAGTAGTAAATTTCGTGGTTGCACCACTGTGCATCGTTCCTTGATACCAGTGGAAACCCTACATATATCAAGGACCTTTCCTCTAAAATGTAAATTTTCAGAGATTAGGGTCTTCATTACTTTAGAATACCAACAGCTTCTGCTTTTTGTTGACTTTCGAAAATGAGTTTTCTTGGCGGGTAGAAATTTATTGGACTGACTGAAGATTGAAAAATCACGTCTATTAAATAAATAGGGGAAGGACCTGATGGTAATTTCTTTAGGCAAAATTTATTGTCGGATTGTAGACGTAAGAACAATGAGAGCATAGACAGACGGCAGCGCTGCTCCGAAATTATCTCGGGAATTAATAAAGTGAATATGGTACTGCCCGTGAGACTTGCGCCCACGACCTCGCGGCTCGTTAATCTGCATTACTTTCGTCTGTCAAGGTACCATTTTGACCAGATCAACTGCGCCGTTATCTCTACCGGCTTATTTCTAAGTCAACGTATATATTCAAGTCGCTTAAAATTGTGCGTTTGCCTATTTAAGGCCTACTAGCCCTACAGCACTCCCTTTATGCTTCATTTTGAAGTGAGCCTTCACAATTTTTGGTGTGCCCGTTGCGCTGAAAAGACTTTAAGTATTGGTCGCATTGCACGCGCTTCAACTGTTGAACTAAAATAGAATATTAGCCCTGGTAGTAGCTTATG
The DNA here is from genome assembly GCF_001687245.7 of Rhagoletis zephyria. Taxonomy (NCBI): domain Eukaryota; kingdom Metazoa; phylum Arthropoda; class Insecta; order Diptera; family Tephritidae; genus Rhagoletis; species Rhagoletis zephyria. Next base: position 15,709 of record NW_016164857.1, on the reverse strand, counting down.
TGGCCCTTCATAAAGTGGCAATCGTGCAAGAAAGCAGGAATGATGCAAAGATATCGCGAAACACTGCTCAGTAGTCACATTTTTATTAAAGCTTCAGTTGCCTTAAAAATGACCCAGCCTTGTTAGTTTAAGTGTCTACTTGCATAAATACCTGTAGAAAATTTGTTGACACCCACATTTATTTAATTTCCCGAACATACTTTAGAAATGACTTCCGTAAATTAAGCTCACAACAACAGAAACGCATTCACTTTCTTATGTACATACATATGTATGTATATGTACATACATATCGCTCATTATCCTTGACCATTACACCAGAGTGAGTGTCGATGTGCTGTGCGCCACATTTGCGTGCAACTAAATGAAGCCTGATGACGCATTGACAAACAAGCGCTTCATTTCATTAAATTTCATTTTATTTTCGCATTTTTCATTTTTTCAACATTTTGTTGTTTTTTTTTTTCTTTTTTTTTCTTGGCTCCATTTCTGCTCCTTTTGTGGTACTGCACCTCAGCGCAATGCTTTAATTAATTAAAAAAATAAACAATTTAGTGTTGATGGTGTCGGAAGGGGAAATTAGAAAACAAAAAAAAAGTACGCTAAAATGGCATTCCACACCTTAAAAAATGCGACATTAAATAGAAAAATTGACAAAACCAGTCAAAGCTGTTGAACAAACAGGCGTTCAAAGAAAATGCAGGACGATAGTAGACATCACAAACATACATATGTACAAATAAGTATATACATAGATACGCAATGTTACGCGCGGGCGGCGCTAAATGAATGAGCAGAATGCGCTTAGCTAATTAGCATAATTTATCAAATGTCAACACTCGTGTGCGTTGATGAAGTGAAATTTAACTTTTTTTCGTTTTTTTTTTGCAGCGACAAACATTGAATTTTTTTCGATAAAATTTAGTGTGCTAAATGCTTAGTATCCGTTGGATATGTACATACTTGAATCTATCTATGTAGAGTATTTATATACCATATCTACGCACGTTTGTATGTATATGTCTGCGCATTAATGGAATTATTTAGTAGTGGGGTGTTAAAGGTGCGTATTCTATGCCTATGAGTTTTTCTAATGGCCGTTTTTGCTACCAACGCTTTTTTTTTCTCCCAAAAAGATATCGTTACAAATTTATCTTCAAACTTTTGCTGCCTAGCAACTATTTTGTTGGTATTGTTAAGCGTTTTAAAAGCATATTCCGTTTACTAGGTCGACTAGTTTTCTATCGCAAGTTATCCACCTTTCTTTAGAAACTCTGCAGAAGCTGATATACCTACATATGAGAAAAAGGAACGAGAGCACCGATGAAAGCAAAAAGAACTATGGGGTCGGCTTTGAAGAGGTGAGAGCCATGTATAAAATAAGAGTTGATATCAACTTGATTAAGTTAATTTTTGCGGACTGAAATTGATGAGGTAAACTCGCACACCCATCCCCCTTTTACTCACATAAAACAAGTTTTAGGTGAAATGAGCAGTCCAGTGTGCACAGGTCCAATCACTATCCAGGGCTTTGCCGCTACTAAGCCGCCATATTGCTGTTCTCCCTCATCTTGGTTAAGAGAAGTTAATTTGTCTTCGTTGTTGGTAGGCTGCAATGAAGGCTGAATTTTATCACTGATGATCCAAATAAGCACAATTTAAGAAACGCTCCTTGATCTCATTTTGGACGTGCATATCCTGAACTGCGGTGATGTCAACCATATATAGCATTTTCTCAAGATATCCACCAGATGGATAAAGGCACCTTACCAATAGCTGGTCCGGGCATTCCAGATGCAAGACCGTAAATGGTAGTCCTTTATTCGTTTGGGAAGGTCGCCAACGTTTAAGGTGGTAATAATTCGGGCTTTGTTTGGATATCTAACAGGTAAATGTTTTTATGTAGCGGGTCCCAAGCCCAGCACACAACCCATTGCTGAGGATTTGCCTTCTCAGTTTTGCTCGCTTTCAAACGGGTTTTCGGTGGCTACCCGAATGATACTTAGTGTGAACACTGGAGGTTATGAGTTGCTTTGAACCCGTTGCTAAAAAATAATCCTTTCTATTCCCTCCCTGGTGGACTTCTGCACACGGAACTATCCTTCACGAATTCAAATCTATACGCTAACGGCGAGAGTGTCCCAACACATCAATACTCTTTGTGTATTGCCAGGATGTACTTTGTCATTTCCTTGTTCACCGATAGACCAAAGTCCTGTGATTACTTATCTAAGCAAAGAAAACTGCGCTCAGGCCGACGATGTCAATGGCTTTTTCTAAAACATCGTTTCGTCTATTAGATTGTGTCCTTAATAAAAGGGCGCTGAAAAGCCTGCCCTTATTGTAAAGTTTTCTTCTCTAACAGATATGAATTTCTTAAATAGTGTACTCGTTTAGACAAGCTGTAAACAGGGATTTAGGTTCGTTCGAACCAGACCATCTCCTCTGAGTACTTCCAAATTTAATTGGAATCGGTGCAGTAAGTATACGGAAACGGGCACACTTGAGATCTTTTATCTTAAGAGGGAAACATGCTATCAGTGAGTGAGTATAATTTCAATATTAAAATTCTTGTCCAAAAAAAAAAATCCTAGCTCAACCTCGTTACACCATTTCGAAGCAGCGAAAATAGATTTTTATTTGTCACGTAAACACTGATACTCAATGGGAAACCATATTACTGGTAATATGAATAAATTGAACATCAAAAATCTTTACAACCGCTACGCTGATGGCATCAGCAAATAACTAGAAATGAATTGATATAAGCCAATGCAAATAAAAGTTGTAAATAAAAAACTTAAACACCATGGCAGCGACGGAAAAATTCAATCATACAAAGTGCTGCCAACTCACAGCATTTGTGTGTATATGTATAGATGTGTCTTAAGCTATTACGCTGCCATCAATCGTTGAACGTCGCGTAATTGAAGCTATGACAATGATGAGGTTGAAAAACTTTTAGTGTTTATTTCTTATTTACTCATGCTTCCTTTAAATATTTTTTTGTTTTACCGCGGTTGCTACGTACAGTATTTTTCCCATTTCTCAACCAATGAAGTAATTTGCATGCATGACAATTGCTATATGGCATACCTTGAGGCGCGTCGGACAAATATTGAAATTTACAAATGCTTTGTCACCATTTGCCGAATTCACAATTTGGTGCTGTGCATATGTATATTGCATTTCTGTGTGTACATATAAATAGTTGATTAACTGCCAAATAATTATTTCTGTCGGCAAGGCGTCATTTGCTGCTTTAGCGCCGGAAATTATGCGGCAGAAGCTGACTGTAAATTGGAACTGAAAAACGATAGTTTGTGCCCGTTATAAATGAATTTTTTTTTACACAGATCTAACTAACTCACTTCTAGGATATGGTGAAAAAATACACCCCAAGCTTGTAGTAGGTATACGTCTTAGAGTAGATAAGGGCTCATTGTAATGAGATAAGTGTGAGCTCTGATTCTATTTCTGAATAGGTCAAACTAATCTAGCCACCGCGTTATATATCGAATATTTCGTTCAATACGCTTTCCTTTTGCACTTCACAGATGCTTTTTCGTGGNCACATACAAATGTAGGTTAGGTTAGAAATTAAACATTAATTTCACTTAATTTTATTCATTTTGCTGATTTAATTTTTTTATTCATTTTCATTTTTATTCTTTTAATACATGACATTATCGGTATGATTGATAAAATATACTTGTACATATATACTTGTGACTCAAGGGCGTTAAAATATCTTGGAAACACCGCATATAGGTAGATTTTCAAGTTTTATGCGGCAAAAAATATTTTATTGCCTCTATCTACTCAAAATTGTTTATCAAATGTAAAATTGAAATAATTTGTATTACAGATAGGTTATATTAATAAAATATATATAATAGCCAATAATTTACTATTTAAATATATTGACTACCTTTATTTATAAAATGTGTGTACACTATCATTGATTAATTAGTTTTCGCTTTCAGAATCTTCGCTGGCCTCAAACTATTCCTTTGTCACATCTTTGACCACGGATTTAGAAGGTAACAGCAGCTTTATTGTGTCTGGGGAAAACGATTTGATATTTTTTTTTTTTTTTGGTCATCAACCGAAATACTGCTTAAAAACGAGTCCGAGCTCATCAACAGCCGGTTATATATGTCACGGTTACATACTTCACGAGAAAACTTCCGGGAATAATTTTCTCGGTAGAGTTTGTTGTGGGCCTCTTGATCCTCCCCGATAATTGTCCTATTGTTAATAAAGAATTAGTATCTTGTGCAATGTGGGTGTCATAGGATGCCATGCCGTCGTCGATTCGCCACTTCTCGCTCGCTATGTTTGAGTTCCGGTCGCTTAACGAAAAATTGTGCATGTGAAAGCAACAAAAAAGTTAGCTAGCACGGATAGACGATAGCAAGTTTGGTTGTACCTCATTGAGTTTGTTCGTTTCGCCACTTGCTAACTGATGGCGAATCGATGACGAGGTTTCTTTCAGTGTATGCGAACAGGGACTCCTGTATTTAAGCATTCTTCTTTTTTCCGTAATTTTCCCCGATATGCTGGCTACTTGTGGCCCTCTTTGCTCTGACAACAGCTTGACACAAATGAACGTCGCTGACAATACTGTTTAACATGTGTCTTCCCCAGCCCAGCTGGGAAATCAGTCTTTAATATGTGTTTGCAGGCGATTAGAGGTATGCCCGCGTCTCGAGAATAGTTCCTGGGTTCCAAACAACAGTCAATGAGTACTTTGATGCCAGCTCCTGAAGTTACCATCTTGTAATTGCAATAGATAGTTTAGTGCCGAGTCCACAGAAACCCTCAGCTTTACTGTCTTCCAATCTGAACTCCAGGTGAGGCAGCTCATTTTCCCAAACTTTTGCTTTAAATTTCCTACCAAAACGCAGTTATTTCATCAGTAAAGCTTCTGGAGACTGCTGCTACAGAAACGAAAATATGCAGCGGATTCCAGTGCCGTTCTTCAACAAATTTCCATTTGGATGTTATTTCAAACACAATTCGAGCACCAACTCCGCCTCTTATCAAGGGTTATACCTGGATATTTTAACTCATCAGAGCCTTGAATTACCATCTCCCTATGTAATAAATATCTTAATAAAAATAAAATAAAAGAGCCGTACTCTACTGAGAAAGAAATAAAGAAAAAGAGTCGCAGTTTTCTAACCAAGGAGCTGCATGCGCCTCAAAAAAATGAGCGAAATATCAAATTTTGTATTGACGTTTCTTTTTCCTTCTACTTTGCAAACACTCTAGAAACTGGACAAGCAATTAAATCTCTTTGGTAATGCACAAGCGTAGATTTGTATAAAAATCAATGCATATAATTAGGCGCTCAGCAGTTTTCTGCCACAAGCTCACTGGTAATTTATGTGATTTATGTAAGCACATAAAAGAAGCATAAACTACTGATAATGAGAACTTTCATAACTATTCGACAGATGAAGTCGATAGCATCACAAGTTCTATCCAAAAGTGTAGTACTTTTGGCCCCAAATCCTTCACCACACTACAGTTGTACGTATATTAGGGTGCTTTTTTTCCGAGACCATTTTTTGTTTTCACTCCCACTTGGAAATTTTGTGGAAAATACCAAAAAAAAAAAATAAAAAATTCTCTGAAAATATTAGCCCTCAATATAAGTATTAAGCGCTCGGCCAAGGCGTGCAAAGATTTGCCGTTTAAAATAAACGTAAACTTCGATTTTTTTCTTCAAAATTCCACAGTCCAGAGACATTTTAGGGTATAATCTTGTTCAATGATAGGGTTTCTTCAGAATTGAAAGCTCTACAAAAGTGTAAATTTTTCACAAAATTTTCGAGGTGGGAGCCAAAAGAAAAGTAGACGCAAAAAAGTCCACCCTAGTATACATACATATGTTTACACATACTTTTACTTTCTAATTCAAGTATTCATTCACTTTTAGTTCACACGTCGTATAATTACTTATTTATGCCTAAGTTGCTTAGCACTTCCAAATATTTATTGCTAATAAATACGTATTTATGTGCATATATAACTGTATATAACTAAATGATGTGTATGTACGTATGTATACATGCATTTTATGCGTCATAAATTTAGGCAAACTTTCGGCAATTATGCCAACGACCAACGGCATATGCAATCGATAATCTTTTCTCAATAAATTATTGCCATATTTATTTTATCTTTTACGTTCTGTGTTTCTTCTTCGTCTTCTTCAGTGTTTCGTTAGTTAACTTTTAGCGTCTCACATCCTAAATAAGTCTGTTTAATGTTTTTATAGTTGTCTTAATTGCTTACTTTTCGGTTGTTGGCTGGTGTTGGTATTCGATTATTTATGGCGGCAATTAGCCATGTTGAGAGCGGAGAGGGGGTATATAACGTTATGGATTGGCTACTTTTAAAAGAACATTAAATATGCATTAGGCTTATTTTAGTCTTGGTTTTTTTCTCGGCGATAATTTATGAAATCCAAAAACGGGATTTATACCATTTTCTCATGTTGGACTTCATTCAAATGCTTTTTTTTATTGTACTTTTCTATTAAATTTCGTTTCATTTCTCACTATTCCAGTCATTTGCAGTTTCTTTCCTTCCTTACCCACTATTTGCTCATTCCGTTCTCGTTCGTCGTAATATTTTAATGTTATTACACCTCACCTTCTCCATTTCTCATAACTTTGCATTTTCACTTTACTTTAAGTTCATACCATTTTATCTCATTTCGGTATTACTTATTTAACTTTATCTCAGTACTTCTCACTTCATTCCATATTATTTCATTTCATTTCGTTTCATTATAATTAACAGCAGTGGCCTTTTATTTTCATCAAAATAGTAGATCATTTGGCACAAAACCAGCGCTATGTAATCTAAAAGAGTTAACATGATCGCGTTGGCCATTGTTGAGGTATATCGCCTTTGACAAAGCTCAGAGCCAAAAAAAACCTATTCGATGCGGAGATATCTCGAACTAAGTTGGCTCAGGCTACTTCACCAGTCACTGCGTTATCTTCAACAGCACACAGACCAGAGCAAATTTGTGTCTATTTGTCAACCAAAACTCTTAAGTAAAGCTTAATGAAAGAGTGTGCCATCTGGCTATACACTAAAAGAGAAATACTTACATACTAGTCTTAAAGCTATTTGACCCTAAATAGTTTTACAGAACTCCTCAAAAACTAAAACTTTCGTTTCAAAGACAATTGAATTACTGGATACGTGTAACAAAAGTTTGATCCACACTTCACAATTCAGCTATCTGTGAAGAAAGAGCAACTGATGCATTGTTAGTATAGCATCAATTCCCATTTCCTTCTTGTGAGGAATATAGTATGAAATCTTTTGTCTAAAGAGGTTCTCAGGTAGCCATAACCGTATTTCTGACTTATGCACAGTTCGCTATGTCCATATTCATACAACCTTTCATTTAAAGTGCCTGTAACTTTAATTTCAATGCACTTTTGCAGAAGTTACTTTGATAATCCTATAATTTTTTGGCGTAGTAGAGATCACATTGAGTGCCTTTGTTGGACATGATCTAATTACCTTTATAATGCCAACGCCGACAACCGTTGAACCCACACAGATAAGAAAATTAACCTGCGGTGAACAAATGACCAGACTATGATCTCTCGTTAAGCTTATTCAGTCCGACTCTCCACATTTAACTTCCAGTTTGGTATCAGCAATCTGACTCATGGAAAAATTGTGTTTATTTAGAGAAAGAGAAGGCCGGTTGAAACTAAAAATTTATATCTTGAAACTAAGCGTGGAATAGTGGTGCCATCATTATGTCTAATGCAAATGCGGGGCATTCCTTCCGAGGAAGCTCAGCCACACGTTTATAATGGCGGCCAGAAAAGAAGTCAAGACCTCATTTTGGTCTCCTCTACGTTAGTACCACGAATTACAGATTGAAAAGCCCTTAGGGACCACTATTTTTCCGGTACACTCATTTCTCATTGAACAAAGTGCGTTTACTTAGCACACCCAACAGGAATCTCAGCCCTACAATTTGAGAGCTGCATCGCAGAAATCTTCGCTGGATTCTTCTTGAACCGCCAGATAGAAGATTGGAAATTTCCGAAAACATTGGTGTTAGATTTTGGAATGGTAAAATTAGTATTCCCTAGTTGGTGTTCGAGTTCTATGTTTTAAGGGTGTCAAGCAGGCGACTTTTTAATATAGATCGTAGAAATGGGCTGTAGAAATGGGATTGGCGACTCTTTAAAGTCGGGCTGGGGATTTACAAGTCCGAAATTAGATGCAAATATGAACTCATAGAAAACATTCTGCGGAAGCGTAAGTGGATGCCATGAATCAGCAAGATTTTGATGGATTACTCGCAAAGAATCTTGCTTCATTGAATTATTTGAAAGACAAAGCATTAAATTGGACAATGAGCAGAAAGGAGTCGCTAAAGCTTCGGCTTGATGCTCGGTTTTTTATAGAGTCCTTCGCCTAAGGACTTCATCACTATCAATCTGCCTATGTTTTTGCTAAAAACGTTAGAGAGACTGAAAGCTACATACATACATTAGTAAAATGGAGAGATTTTGCAGTTGGCGCCTTCCCTGACTGCTGTAGTCCGGAAATGTCGTGGGTGAGCTCCTGCACACAGCGAAGAGTAAATAGGGGCACTCTGAAATTTGGTGCCCTCTCTTCACTGCTCTGGATCGTGATTGTAAACTACCTTCAGGATGAACTCACGATGTAGCGAGACAGAGTTGGCGCAATCAGCAGTACCGCTACTTCTTTGTTCATGAGGAATTTCACCCGTCACACATTTCTATTGTGACGTTATCACCCGAAGGAATGCGCAATCTTGTATTATACCATTCCTGGGATGGATCGGAGAAAGTACGCTCTCGGCTGATTGCCAGTGCAGAAGACGTGGGACCTATGGTTAAATGAAGATTCCACGAAACCCTTTTTAGTCTGACTTAAGGTTACTTGATCTAGGTAACTAGGTGATTGGCATAATTAGTAACAAATATTGGCTTTGGATATCCCAAATTTTTTCGTTGAAGGTTCAACCAATGAACCCAAAGCAGAAGTAAATAATTCGCCTTTGCCACAACCACGCTGCGCTGATGAATTTCAACGACAGCCTTAATTGTTAAGTTTATTCAAACTGTTTAATTAAATTTATCACGAATAATGGGTGACGCGTAGTTAAAGACCCATTTAGTATTTACTTCTTCTTCCTGCATTACAACGAGTTAGTACGGTGTCGTATAGGTTTAAAGCTTTAATTTTAAAGAAATATAAAAACCCCAGCTTAATTTACTATAAGTTGAATGACTCAACTTGGATCCAAATCTCCTCTACTCAAATCAAGCCAGTGTTGTCAACAAGCTGGCAGTTCTAAATATAAACACAGGCGAGTTCGATAAAATCGCCAATCACTGTTTGCTGGAAAAACTAACAATGCTTTTCTACACTAATGAAGGGTGGCATATTAAAATTTTAATGATAGTCGTTGATGTAGCAAACAGAAATATTTAAATACATACACACAACCGATTGGGAAGGAAAATTGCGCATACGCCCCGGCGACTACAAAATTAAGTATTGATCACAACTCAGGGCATGGTAAGTAATGCGAGTCAGAAAGTAAAATTTACACACATACACATATACATATGTTCATACATTAGGGTGGTCAAAAAATTAAGTGAAAAAGTAAAGCCGGATTCTGAATGTCCTCACCCCTTACGATCGTTCTCTATTTACCGAAAAAAAATTATACCCCGCTTTTTTTAATTTGAAATCGAAAAATATTTATTCCATGTATTTGTATGTGGAAAAAACCATTTTTGGTGGAAATGGTATAGAATTCTGGAAAGTGAATATATTTCGATCAGAAAACTCTGCTTCTCTTCAGCAGACTTGCAATAATAATACCCAATCGGTTATTTAACCATTTTTTAATACTAGCGAATTTTTATGGGCCCCGTATAGCATTTTTTGGGGATTTAAGGGGTTCTTAATAAAATAGTTATTATTAAGGAATGCTTAACTAAATGACTGGGTAGTATTATTGAAAGTCTTCTAAAGAGAAACAAAGTTTTCTGATCGAAAAATATTAGGGAAATTCATATAAACGTGTATATGCCTCCAAAACTTATTTAATTTTGTATGGAAAAACGGTTTATTTACGACGTTTACAGGTTTACGAGGCATTTGCGCATTTAGATAAATACCCTGATTAATTTTCAAGAATTCTATACCATTTCTACGGAGAATAGGTTTTCCCATATAAAATACATGGAAAACGTTAAACGCTTTGAGCGACTTATTAATATTTTTTGATTTCAAAATAAAAGAGTACTCCTGAGTATAATTTTTTCGGTATAGAACAATCCGAGGGGGTGAGAGCATTACATTTCCGATTTCACTTTTTGTTTGGACTACCCTAATGTACATGCATTCCTAGAAATATGAAAGTACTGAATTTCAGAGCATACAACCAACTACATATTTGGTGGCATGCGACATTGCACTATATGTTGCATGCAACGTTTCCGTTCGCTTCTATTATTATTTCAAAATTTCATTATTTGTTTGTGGATTTTTTGATTATCGAGAAATTTATGTGACAACAAATGCCATGTGAAATATGCCTAAGTAAGCAATCGCATTTTATGCTGTTGTTGTTGGTATTATTATTTATATGTACTTTGTTTTACCGAACTGTTGTTTGATTTGCCACTTATTCAAAGCCTTCCCAATGGCGATTTGCTGCTTTCGGTTGTGGTTTTTGCGTGTCGATTGCCCATAATTTGCCGGCAACACATTGCAGGCACAGAAATAGTTAGTTAGTTGGCATGCGGTTGTTGAATGTACATATGTATGTAAATGAAAAAGCGAAGAAAATCAAAACATGACAAAAACAACAACAACAACAAAAGCAATTGCCATTTCTATACACCCAACAAAATTTATGTACAACGCGTTGCACACAATCGAAAAACACGAACATTATCGATAAAATTACCATTAAAAACCATTTGAAAAGTGCAGTGCGGGTCACTTGGACAGTTTTGCGCCGCCACTATTCCTTGATTGAATGGCATTTCTGTGATTCGTCTACTCGATTGTGGTTTCATGGCAAATTTTTCAAAACATGCCATAATTCCATTTCGAGCTTATCGCTGCGTCTAAATCAACATTACAACAACTATATATATACATAAGTATTGATCACAGGTGCGGAATGCCTGCAATGTGGAGTGGGTTGCGGACGTCGTGTCTAAGTCGGCGCGCCGGTTGGTTTTCGTGCAGCCGATAAAATTGGACAAACGGAACGGAAGTGTTACCGATGATGAATGGCTGCACAGTTGTGGAATTCGTGTCTGTGCGTGTGTATGGCATGTGATTGGTTGGCAGGAGGATTCGAAATTGGTGGGGGGCTCGAGGAAGGCGGTTGCTCAGTTGAATGCGTGCAGTCTGCACAGGCTGGTTTGATCGAATTTAATTGGTTATATTATTAAGATTTAGAAATGATAAACTTAAACCAAAATAACATACCTCCATATCTCAACTCAGACCATAAATTTGGACGCCACTATGCACATTTGACATGAAAGTTCAGTGAGTATGGTTATCTCTTGCAGCGGTGATGTGTATTGGTCACGAAGATTTAACTCCGCTAGAGTTTTTAGTACAGCAGGTCTATGCCAATAAGCTGCAATCGACCGATTCGCCTGAAGCTAACAAAACTTAGGCCAGTGCAGCAAAGTGACTGAAAATTGTGGCAGACATTCAATCAATGTTATATTCCATACTTAAAAGTACTTCTGAATCTTTCAAATCGCTTCTTGTGAAAAGTAGTTAAGTCCACTTTTTCTAAAAAATTATTGTATTTGTAGCTTTTACCCGCAGTTTCGCTTGCGTGCGGTTCGGTTTAAAGTTATGATTTCCAAGGAACAAAAAAAGGAAATAATAAATTATATTTAAAAAAGTTACAGATTGTCTCGAGGTTGGAGAACATGTCCAAGATCTTTGTTAGAAAAACCATTACTTAACCGTTAGAATTTGATTTCTGTTTCTTCCGATCAAATTTAATTGTTATTTTTTGATTTTCAGCTTTCCCTACAGAATAATCATATTTCTGAATTTTTAATTACTCGACAATTTTTGAGCGCTACTTTTAAATTTACATAATTTTTTTCGTTATATATAACTCATTAGATCATAAAAGATTAAAAAGGCCATTAAAACGCGCCTGCATTATAAAGATCGAAAAAGTAAAAACTCTAAAAAACAAATATATTTTTCGAAAAAAAAATAATAATAGCAAAATAACGCTTACTGATCAAAAACAAAAAACAATCCAAAATTTAAAAATTTTGCAATGATCTAAAAATAAAAATTCGGAATTTAACGGTTATTTTCGTTCCTGCTGTAAAGACGAAAGATATTTCATTTTGCAAATGTTTACTTAAATTTAATTTGATCTTCTAAGCAAGTGACACCCTCCTCAAAATTTATTTCGAAATTAAATTTTCTTAAAAATATTTCGTTTGACATCCATACGCTAAGGGCAAAAAATCTGCTCACGGTCTCACAAACTTTCACATTTATAATAGTTATTAGCAGGATTTTATGACAGCAGAAAAAACAACTAAACATACATATATCGATTTCGAAAGATCGAACTACCTATTTTATTTCTAATCGTTGCTGTTCAGTGATGCGCAAAATTTGCTAAGTCCAAAATAGTCACAGAAATTACGATAAGTCCCACAAAGCATAACAACTTTTCATTAAAATTATGGAATTTGATTCGTCTGAAGTTGGTTTAGGTGTACTCCGGAAACTTATCTAAATTGTTTGCCAAGCAAGTGATTGAAGAAAATGAGTTTTAAAGTTTTTAATTATTTCCTGTAAAAATTTAAAAACTGGACTTAGCAAGTTTTCATGCTAAGCTAGCGAAATATTTTCTTTGATATCGCACACACAGCATATTTTTTTGGAAAACCCTTTATCAGGTACATTTAAGCATTGCTTAGTCGCATCATCTAAAGTAAAACTTAGACCCGGGCAAGTTGTTTTCATTTCACCGAAGATCCGTATATGTATGTACATTAGGCCACGTAAAAAAAAAATCCTGCAATGCGATCAGAATAAGACTCAAATTTTAACATTTGGTATATTAATGATCCTCCGTGAATCTCCCCTCTCTAGGACAATTGTAAGAGGTCGCGCGCCGAGCCTTTGGTTTTCCCATATTGATAACACGTGAGACAAATAGTTCTTGCCTTTTGAGGTCAATATAATTTTTTAGCATCAATGAAAACACTCGAAACTGTAAGAATTAATTGACTAGATGCCATTTAAGTATTATGCAGGCTCATGGAGGATCATTACTATACATACCATATGCTAAACTTTGAGTCTCATTCTGGTCGCATTGCAGGATTTTTATTTATTTTTTGATGTGGTCTAATGTACATGTGTTAGTATAATGTTTCTAGGGATCTACTCCCGTCAGGCAACTAACGCGTCTCAGCAAATAACCAGCGTCTACAAATGAATTACTTGTCCTGCTTCACTTGTCGAACTAATTTTTTAAGCATGGTTGGTTGCACTTTTGATCCCCGGAGATTCCGCCTTCTTCATTGTCTTCTTTTACGACAACCTTCGTCTATCGCAGCAATCACAGCAAACGTCCAGGTTCGGCCTTCCTGCGTTTTGACCATTTTCAATGCGGTTACAAGAGCTTTCTTCGCCGTACGTTGGTGCTTAAGATACCCAAAATTATTCACTTCGCCCATAGAGTGTCCTCTTGCGCCATTATACATTTTTGCCGATCTTACCTGGTATATGAAGTTCCCAGACGAAAGTCGGTGTGGCGGAGTTGGTGGGTGGATTTTAAGGGGTGGCCACGGTGAAGTCCTTGGACCCTCCGCTGCTTCTCGATTTGTTCCTAGTTTGTTAGAGAAAGTAGTTTTTAGACATCCCGTAGCAGTAGGAGTGATGTAAAAAAAAAATTATCAAAAATCAAAGCGAATGCTTAGCCACATGAAACATGCACCTTATTTCACTAAAATTTAATGGGTTGTAAGGCTGCATACCTTCAATTTTTCGAAATAAAACTTGGAATTTCTGATGAACTTTTTTCTTTGTAACATTGCAACCTTTATTTGTGCATTTTTTTGTTCTGGAGGAAACCTGAAACTCAAAAAGCGGGCTCTACAAATCTCCTTAAAAGTTTATTAGCTTTAATAACAAAAAAATATATATATTTACAAAAAAAATATTCAAAACGGTGGCAAAATGACTATGTTGACCTTTAAAGATCGGCACCACTTTGCGGTAGCGCGGAAGCTTTCGTCATTGTATTATCTTCCTGGTGTTAAATTTTAATGGCAAATTAAGTGAAATATAAAAAATGTAAAGAAGCAAAAACTTCGTTCTCCACTATTCGAATTCGAGTCCAGGAATAGGCAACGGAAAATTTCCAACAACAAAACACCGTACATATGAGCAAAAAAATGGAGAGATAAAATTATGCTAGTATTTGCACAGTAATCGATGCTCAAAGCAGATTTTTTTCACAACACCAAAGCGCTTTTGTGCCATCATCTGCATAAACTCCATGACCCCTTTTCATCGAAATGAGCTTGTTTTAGCACTTTTTTTTTGATGGCACAACGGATATGCGGTGTTGTTTAACATCCACATAACAGCACAAAGGTAAATGCCTGTGTAATCAATGGACGACAGGATACCGACGGACTGACTGACTGACTGGTGGCGCGTGCGGCACATCAACGTACATCTGCTGCTGTGCCTCCACAATTCACCTCCAACTCTCTGCACTTCACATGACCTGCTCATATGCATTGGCGCCACACAACATCACATGCATACATATGTGTAAATTTTTTGGTTTCACCAAAGCGCTGCAACACTGAATCACATCGCGGCTCAACTGTCTTCCATGCCCACTCCTTCGGTACGCTTTATTGTGTTTGCCTGCATGCTGTTAACTGTAAGGGTTATTAACGCTTATCGTGCTCACTGCAACCTCACGCCCTATCTATGGATCTATCTATGTATGATGCAGCTTCGAAGGCAATTCGGTGCTACTTTTCATTGAGTGGGTGAGTCAATTTTTTCTATCAGCATTTTAATGCCAATTGCGTTTTGATGGTGTCGCCTGCGCTTGCAGAGCACACATGCAACCAGCCGGACTTGCGGAAGTAGCCACGCAAATTGCAAGTGATTTCATGGTTAATTGAATTTAAAGCGATTTCGCTTAATGCAATTTTTTCTAGCCAGTCCTTTGTTTGAATATATATACATATATATTTTTTTTTTAATTTTGCTGCTGCTGCTTTCATAGGTGTGTGGGATTGTTCGGTATGTTCCTGTTGTAATGTGGCTATTTTTCAATGCTTTGCCAGTTGGCTTGTTGTATTTTTTTTTGGACATACTGAGCCATGTTTACGCTTTGTCTTTGTTAATTGGCGTACATTACTTTGGCCTCAACTTGAAATAGAGTTGTGCTTGTTAAGCCTTCTCTTACCTTTTATTTACATACACTAATTTAATTATTAATGGTTAACTTTTGATTTGGTTAAGAAAAGCTTAATATTAGTGGATCAAATAATGACTGTTTTGACACTTTGATACAACTATTACTACGTTTATAGGCATGCATAAGTCGCTTTAATTCATTTCGCCGCGA
>NW_016164856.1:0-29792 GCF_001687245.7 Rhagoletis zephyria | reverse complement strand
GGAGTCCGCAGTTTGAGAATCACATCTGGAAGCATTTGGGTGAGTAGGCAAGCTAGTCTATGTCTATTTACATATTTACATGCATATGCGTAAGTGCATATCTTTGTAAATATGTACATACATACTTATATTGTTACCTTAATATAGCAAGACCCTCAACTATTCTCTTTTCCAACTTATATAATTAAAAAAAAAAAATCAACTGACCACTATTGGCTTCTGTTTTTAATAAAATCCATTCTTCTTAAGAGATTTTCTTTTTGCTTTATATTATTCACGTTTTTTCAATATCAAACAATCAATATGTATAGACACGAGCAGAATGACAAAATGTATAACGAATACGAGAGAATGGGGCTATGTGCTGGTAATTGCTGAAAACTCGTTTGAGGCTTTTCAAAATCTAATAAACTATTTACATAAAAAATGTATTTGAATTAAGTTTTTCAATGGGCGGATTCCATAAGTATTGCTTAAAATATGTATTTATTAGATGAAAAATTATACATAAAACGCTTAGCTTTGTATGCATGTACCAAAAAATTAGCTCCACTTTTGCAATCATATACATATGTATGTATGTATATATATATGTATACTGTCTGTTATTACTTTCTTCTTGCTTTCACTCATTTTATTTATTTTGTTAAATTCAATTCAAAGCAGACAAAAATATATATGTATGTGGAAACATTAGAGTGGTCCAAAAATGTACGTGAAAAAATAAGGTCGGATTTTTAATGCCGCCACCCCCTAGGATTATTTTATACCGAAAAAAGTATAACCCTATTTTTTTATTTTGAAAAAAAAAAAAATTAAAAAAATTTAGGGAGTGCTCAAAGCGCTCAAAGTTTTTCATGTATTTTATATGGGAAAAAAACAGCTTTTCGTTGAAATAATGTAGAATTCTTGAAAATCACTATTTTTCACAATTGTTTCTTTAACCATTTTTTCATGGCAGCTATATTTTATAGGTCCACCAAAATCCCTAGAAAATGCAATGGGGCGACGAATAAAAAATTGTTTGTAATAAAAAGTGGCTAAAGAAACAATTGGGTATTATTATTGGGAATCTCCTGAAGAAAACCACAGATTTTCAATCGAAAAATATTGATTTTCAAGAATTTTATACCCCCCTATAAAAAACATGGAAAACTTTGAGCACTGCCTAAATATCTTTTGATTTCAAAATATTTGGGTATATTTTTTTCGGTATACGTAGAACAATTCGAGGGGGTGGCGGCATTAAAATTCGGACTTTACTGTTTTTGGAACACTCTAATGTACATATTTTATATAAATGAACTTGCACTTGTTTATTCCATTTTTTTCTACGGAAAGAGATTATTACTGGCCATACGAGTATCTATTATTTGTCATTTGCATCCATTATAATTGTTTAAATCAAAATAAAATGGTAAAGTTTTAGATGAAATCTCTCTACTTCTTTCTGAATACGTACTCTGCATCCTTTCTTTCGTAGAGCTTTTTTGTTTAGGAGTATGTGTGTATGTAAACTATTGCAGACTTTTTTTTCAGAAAATTAAAATTGTGGCCATGCTTTCGGAAATATTAGGGCAGCAAATGGGAACTTTCAAAAATTCCATTCAAATTAAAATGTAAGCCCTATTTATGTACATATATGTATGAGTTCTTTCCGTACAACTTGCTACGCATCCGAATTTTAAATATGATTCGTTGATTTGTCGATAAAAATATATTTAGTTGAAGTAATTAAACTATTTTGAAGGTGTGCGATCAAGATGTAAAGCCATTTATAAAGAGTACTTCTCAAATGTTTTCAAATGTATGTACATATTTTTTTGCTTAAAATGCTGCTTTAATTATACATAATTCCTTATGCCGTGCTTTTCAGCAATTTTTCATTTTTTTTTTGTTTATAATTCGTAATACCAAAACAACTTTCAAAGTACGGGTACATACTAGTTGCATAGAATATAAAGAAACTAAAGTTTGCCAACATCTCTACTCCCAGCGTAGTGCATTCACCATTCTAATTTAAAAAAGGAATCCGAAAAATTTCAAATTGGGATCTTTTTGGCTCATATATTCGCAGGAATCTACTACCAAGTTTCCTCGTTTCGTTCGCCCCTTTCGCAAGCTAGTGCATATGGGGCTTCATGCATAGAAATGAGCTCAAGCTCAGACTCAATATTTGCACTGAAACAGTAAACTCAAGCTCAATAATTTGTACTGAAAATCGAGTCGGAGCTGAAGCTGGCGTTTTATGCATGCATTGCATTGCCTTACTTGTTAGCCTATTTCGTGATTAAATTTAACTTAGTTTGTTGGTTTTGTGTTTTTACCATTCGTTCTTTCCGTGTTTATTTCTGAAATTCACAAATTGTGTATAATCATACCTCAGAATTCATTTAGGGAACCCCAATAAATTTTCTAATTTTTCACGTTATAAAATATATATATACTTACATATGCATGTATGTATCTATGTATGTATGTAGTATGTACATTATGTTTAGTTTTCAAATGAATACTTGCACTGTAGCTCAGGGGTCTATTAATTAAAAATCAATTTAGCTGGCGCGTAAAGCGCAAATAACCAGCACATATATTGTAAATATTTGCCCGTATGCATGTACATACATACATACATATGTATGTATGTGTTGGCTGCTCTTTATTGAATGGTGCATACATATACTGCATCCCGTTTACATTCCATTTATCAAAATTTTTCAAATCATGCACTTTTAATTAAATACATCACTCGCAGGCGTACAAAGTTTTATATGAAAACTAAACATGGGTGATATTTACTTTTAAACAAATCATCAATAAAGGCTGCGATAATGGGTTTTGAATTTGAATTTGAATTGGAATTTCGCCCAAAATGTAATGCCTGAGCCAAAAATAAAGAAGTATACATACAACATTTTTATGGCAATACAAATTTTGGTTCGAAATAGTCCTTCATTTCAACTGAATAGATTTAATTTAATTTGTTACTTTTTTATATTTTTTAAATAATATGGCTTCTATGGTTGAGGCGTGAGAGTAAACGGGTTAGATGACTGCGTAGGGTGCTACGGGGCGTATACGTTAATGGGTAATGGAGTGCGAATACCTTGCACTTTTGGATCGTAAATGTCTCTTCTTCGTGCCCGAAACAGCGCGGACTTTTTTCCGGGCAGAAATGTGCAAGAAGTCAATTTGAAATAACAGCTGCTGTTTGTTTACATCCGAAAGCAAATTTTGTAAAGTATAAAAATGGAAAATAGCACTAAAGTTTCAGAAATGCAGGTATTTGCAAATGTTATTAGCCATATAAGATACTTACACATAAAATCATTGCTTAGAACTTATTTGCTGGTTCCGGGCACGAAATGTGGTCTTTGCGTTCCTATAATTACCGCTCTAATTACCCAAACAGTCCGGAAAGCATGTGGAACAAACCTTTTTTTTACCGACTTCAAAAAAAAGAGAAGCTTATCAATTCGTCGGAATATATATATACATTTTTTATGTATTTTTTTTCATCGGAAGAAATTAACGATGATCTTAAATTTTTATATGAAAATTGAATTCGGTTGTATTTTTTGCTTAAAAATTACTTGGATGGCTAGCTTAAGAAAAAGCTGGCTGGCAAGCTTAAGAAACTCCAAGCCTTGCTGCATCCAGTAAACGCATAACTCAGCTGACTGTGTCAATACAATGGTGTGGTCTGGAAGCATCAACAGAATAGTAGAAGTAATTTTGTTGTTGTAAGTAACGCATAACACAAGGTAACGGTCGCAAAAAATGAATGAAAATGATGGTGAAATAAAGTGGATAAAAATTCCAACATGCAAGAAAGTCGAAGTGGCTGAATTTGCAGAAAAACGCAAAGCAGCAAGAGTTCGCATAAATCACGCCAGCCTATCATTGAGGGAGGTAGTCAAAAAGCACGCGCTCGTACATTCTTATGTACCCTGTAAGATATCGGGTTAGACTCAAAGTACACAATAAACTAGAGCTGAATTTTTGTAACCAGTTTCTAATTTGGACTAAACACAAGCAAAGGCCAATTTACAATCAATGATCATTTCGTGGCCTAGACTGCATATCATTGAAACCAAAAAATAGGCCAAACGAACCTATGACAAAACATATACAAAGAACTGATACACTGTGTATTACATTCGATCCTTTTACAATGCAATTGCCCTACCCAGCATTACACTGGGACTATTTTTATTAGCATTACACTGCCTTCAGTTTTAAGGTTATAAGTACGGTGACCATCCGTCCTTTATTTTAAAGGACAGTCGTCTATTTTAACCACCTGTCATTTACAATTGTTTTCAAAATAAAGGACGCCTTTTGCGCTTTATTTCTTGAACTGTCCTTCAAAACAGCTCTGCATTTTTCAGAAGTGTATTTTAAACACAGAATATGAGAAATAAAAATATCCCTTATAAAAGATATATTGAAAACCTTCGCCAGTTTGTTTCGCACCCCACTTAAGGGCTTTTATTTAATCGGTAACCTTTGTTCAATCTATAAAGCACAGAGAAAGTTGCGCTCAGGATCGTGTTGCACGCTGAGTTTCCAGTTCGACTGAAAGAGAACAATAAACCCCCTGCTGCACAGTGGTCCAAAACTGGCATTTGGTGTTCGTTATTCACTCGAGCCTTCATTTTTTGTTACTTAATTTGATAATTTCTTTATGAAAGCTTATAATATTTGCAAGAGACCAGCTGAGCCTGATTTGTGAATTTTTATTTGGTTATATTAAATTTTTTAGTGAAAAATGCAGAAAAAGTTTGGAATTTTTAAATTTTCTTAAGCTGTCTATGTTTTCTCCTTCTTTCCTGCATGTCCTCCTGCAATCGCTCAAAAAGACACGCGCACATACATATATAAATTAAAACACATTTACATACATATATATCTACATTTGAAGTATGTATTCTAGCAAAGAACTTGCGCAAATTGAGGTAATCATGAGTATGGAAGACAAGGTTCGAAAGAAAAAAAAAACCCATAAATATAAGAATGAGGTTCGTATGGAATGAGTTGGGCAAATGAAAACCGAGCAGAACTGGAGTTAAGTTAAACAATGGGCCATATGCATAAAACCTAAGCAAATGCTTTTTCTTAAAGCTTCAGACCTTTTATTCGATTTGTTCAAATAAATTTAAGTAAAAGGTACTAAATTTTAAGTAAAAGAAAATGCTTATGGCGATTTCTTTTCTACAAAAAATTTTGCATTCTCATCGCCCTCTTCTTAGTGTTTGTGCGTAGAGGGCAAAGAGAAGGTTGCATTTTTCGGTAGAAACGAAATCGGAACAATGAGTTGTATTTGAAAGTGAGAAACAGTTTAAAAAAAAAATTATTGAGATATGATTTATGAGAATGTAAAATAAAGTCTATGGGGGAAGAAGCTACAAACTGCCTCTTGTTGTATTTGTTTCATTCGGCGTCCCATCCCAGTGGGAATTAGAAGCACGTAATAATGCCATACTCTTCATCCGGCGGTTCTTACCACTTCCCTGCCAAATTTTCCTTACTTTAAAAAAGCCATGTCCGCCTTTTGGAAGTAGAAATTGAGAATATACATTTGGTATTAGACAGACTATACTATATATATACCGGAGTAGTTCGGTGTTCGGTAGTATCTTTGGCGGCACATTATTTTACACCTTTTTAGTAAGACGTAATCAGGGCCCGGATCGCGGCATTCGTGATTGATTGATTACTCGTTTCGAATCGAATCAAACAAAATGGCAGCTCTCCACAATACGAGTTAAATGGGCGAAGCACACTCGCTATCGAATGCCGCGATCTCAAAATCATATTTCGATTCGAGTTACTTTCGACATCGAATTCCGCGATTCGCGCCCAGATAGTGCTCATTTCGCGCTTTAGTAATGGATAACATTAGGCATTATGCTCGTAACAATTTTGATACTAAAAGCTGAAAGAAAACATAGATTAACTCGAAAGGTAGTTTCCAACTGGGTTATAATAAATTACTTTTATTTTGTCCATACACCAACATCTGCTTTATGAGGCTTTAAATAGTTTAAGATTTTAATTGCCAACAGTCCGCGGCGTAGAAGAAATTAAAAAAGCAAATTGTATGTCTCTCATTTCCGGTTCACTTGCCACACATGATGGCGACAACGACGACGATGGCGATTCCGCAACCATCAACAACAACACTCTCCCCACCACCTCCTGGCAATGACGATGCTGCTGACGATGAATGATGAACGCTGAACGAACAACACTGCTGTGGCATCCACCTGACGCTTCTCTGGCTGCTACTTCTATGACAATTACCGTTACGCACACGGCACATAAATTGATGGCAACATATGGCAACCTGCCGCACGGATGGTGGATACTGACGGCACTCACAATGAACCGTCACAACGTGCAACAACAACAAAAACATCAATGAACACGAAAAAAAAACACTTTTGCTTGCTCCAATTACAATGGCAATCGGCAACAACANACCGCACGGATGGTGGATACTGACGGCACTCACAATGAACCGTCACAACGTGCAACAACAACAAAAACATCAATGAACACGAAAAAAAACACTTTTGCTTGCTCCAATTACAATGGCAATCGGCAACAACACAAACAAACTGAAATTGCATTACCAACGGCTGCTGGCTGCCTAACGAATTTGGTTCCATGCTGCAGGCTGGGATGATTGGAGTGATTTTACGCTCTGCAGCGTTACATGCGGCAAAGGTGTGCAACAGCGATTCCGTCGCTGCTTGCTCGATAATCCGTTGGTTAACTTCAACATGCAGCTAAACTTGAATGCAGTCGCCGATGATGAAGATGACGAAGATGTGGTTGCCTACGATGCGCCCAGCAGCGAAGGCTTTGACGACACACAGCTCGCATACAATGCGTTAGGCGGCTTCAATGACATGGACTTGGTTGGCGCGCCATCGAGTGACGAAAACAAGCAGCGAAAGCAGGGCACAATTTCCAAAGAGAATGGCGACAACTTGCAACAGCTCAACGGCAATGCGGCGAAAACAGACAATTCCGCAGCTTTGGAAACTCTTTCAGGCATTGAGACTGTTGCTGGCACTGCAGCAGCAGCAGCAGCAGCAGCAGCATCGAACGAGCACATCGACTACAAGATTAATAAGCCACATAAATCCAATTTGCGCAAAACACTAGCAATGCGAACGTTTGCCACGACAGCGGCCATCGCTGGCAAAACAGCTAAAACCAATAAAGCAGATGGTCGAGCTAATGATTCCAAAAGTGAAAACAGTGAAAACAGCATTGTCAACGATGAATTGATGCGCACTTTCGAAGGTAATCTCAGAGTGAATGAGGAGACTTTCTTCAGCAGTGGCAGCACTCTGAAGCTGGATGGCGAGCAGTCGATCAATGGCAATGAAAGCCATGAAAATTCTAAAAGTAAATCGCGACGCCAGCATAAACGCCGAAAACCAACGAAAAACTATTCGACCATGTTTTGCGAAGGCTACAACATTGAGCAGCGTAATTGCAACACATTCGAGTGCAGCGGTAAGTTTTCATACATATAGACAAATACGTATGTAGCTGTAAGTATGTATGTGCGTAAATAAATAAGTAAGTTTTCAAGAAATTAAAGATGAATTGTGCAGCTATTTTTGAAGTAAGTACATAATTGAAATCCCCGGCCGCTTTGGTGTGGTGGTTAGCAGTGCGCGCTACCTTAAGATTTTATAGAACACTTAAAGAAAAAAATGCATCAAAATTTCAAATTTTTTTCTCAGATGTGTTTTTGAGTATACAGTTTTATAGCCCATTCAATTTTAGTGTAATAATGTGCAAGTTTCAAGTGGCTAAAAATTACCGTTGATTTTCACTGTATTAAATTTCTCGCTAATATTGCAAGCCCAACACAAACTCACGACTTGTCCAAATCTTGAAAAAGTTTATTAAAATTTTACTGATTTCGTGTTAATTGCATTGATTTAAAAATTTTTTTATTAAGAGTATTACGCATATTTTTTATACAAAAAATTTGTCGAACATACATGTTTCAAAGAAAATCTGAAAAAAATTGCCAAAAATCAACATAAAACGTAAAAATTTTTCTAGAAGTTCTTGTTAAAAAGTTTGCAATTTAGATGAAACTGTGAACAATTTTCACAATTTTCGCGAATTTGGTTTATTCGCTTTTTGTTAGACGATGAAACTATACTTAAAAAAAAAAAATTAAAAAACAAAAAAAAAAGCCAGAATTGTTAAAATTTCGCGACCCTATTTATTTTTCCACCACTTTACCAAACATGTAAATATTCGAATTTTATCTCAATAACAAAACCCTCTATTTTTATATATGTACATAGATTTGTCATATTTTTGTAATATTTGTATCCTTTAGCTTCAAAAAAAAATTTAACCATTTTACCCGAACCGAACCGCGGTTCAATAATGCTCATGAACCGGTTATTGTACCGGTACAAGCTGAACCGAACCGCACCGTTTTTTTTTTTTTTGTGAGTGATTTGCAGCCCTGTTTTATATTGTAAGAAATCTCGTGCGTGATAGCGGTTGGTTAAACAGCTGACAATATGAAAAGTATCGGCCTTAATTTCTTTATGCAAAGCAAGAATCGAACGAACGATACAACTTATCAAAGTATAAATTGAAAAAAGTATATTCATTGGTGCATATGTATGTACATAAGTATATGCAAAAAAATTGATTAATACCATTCACAAAGGAATCACATTACCCAGAGTAGAGCAGAATGAAAATAGACCGTGCTAGCTGGAATTTAAATCCCGCAACACAATTCTTACCCGACATCTGCCTGCCAAACGCTTTCAAAGTAATGTCAACACAGCGGAAATTAATATGCTTTATCTACTGACGATGCTTGTTTTACATACATATGTATGTACATTGGAAAGAGTTGCAGTATTTTCTATCTTCCAACTCAATCAGCAGACAATTTATAAAACGCTCTGACAACCCACATTCCTCCCCCCTCAAGACTGCATAATGTCATACACATTTATTCACATAAACATTTAAATATTTGTATGTACGTATGTATGTACATTAGGGTGGTCCTTAAATGTAGGAAGCAAATTTTTACATCAGATTTTCTAAGCCTCAACCCCCACGTCGATGATACTTAAGTCGAGGATATGACATATAAATTTCGGTCCCGATTGGAGACGGTCAAGACGTGTCGCACAGGGCTCAAAATTCAGATTACCCTAGGAAGACGTCTTAACCGACTCCAATCGGGACCGAAATTTATATGTGATATCGTCGGCTTAAGTAATATCCATTTTGGGCATTAAATGAAAAAATTATATTTTTAATATTTTGAGACCATAGAGGCGTTTGGCCTTTGACGCCTTTCCGACACGCCTTAACCATCTGCAATCGGCACCAAAAGGTATACGTTATATCTGTGAACTGAGACTGAAAAAAAAAATCCATTTGATTTTTAAGGACCACCCTTATGTACATACATACATATGTATGTATATGTACATATGTACATAACTTTTTCTTTCAACCTTGCCTTTCCATTACTGTCTTTGTTTTTCCGATCCTTATTTTGCTTTGTCTTGAAAAATATACCTAAGTGTATGTATGCATGTTCATATGTACGTATGTATGTATGTTTAACTAAATTTTCCCTCCTGTTGTCTGCTTCGCACATTCCAGATGACATAAGTGACTTATTAAAATTTTACAAAAAGTTCTCCCTGCCAGAGGATGTGGCAAGTCCCGCTACAGTTGCAATGCAATCGTCACCGTTGCTGTCACTTGCAGCTGATAGTCACATTGCAACAACAACACTAGCGTTGAATTCGGTCATGCCAAGCATAGCCGTGACAACATCGTCGGCAGGAGCAGCAGCGACAGTTGACTCGGCGGGCAATGCGACAACAACAGGCGCCACATCAGCTACGGACAGCAGCACCGGCTCTGGCTCAGAGACTAGTGCCAGCAGTGCCAGCGTCAGAGCCGCTCATGTTGCTGGCACAGCATCGGGTGCTGGCACATCGAATTCAAATGCTGCTGCCAGCATAGCGACTGTTGCCAACCCGCCACCTTCAACGACACCAGCCAACATGGGATACATTCGCTATTGGCGCAATCCGTTGAATTTCACGATAATGCTGACGCTGCGAGTTCGAGTAAGTAGAAGTGCTTAGATCTAATAGAAATAAGAAAAAAAAACCCCAAACAAATCGGTAAGTAAATTAGGAGATAAGCAAAAACTAATCAACCCAAATAATGGCAAGTGCCAAGATAAATTCTAAAGCGGGCTAAAAAAAAAAAAATATTGGTTCCCATTTTAACCCAACTGTCGCTAATCTAAACTCGACATACATAACTGTTGTGGAGCGCATGTATGTATGTATATCTACATCATAGCTGGGCAAAACGCTACTCGCGAGTAGCGTCTGCGTCGCAGCGCTTATACGTATACAGAAACGACGCAGCGAATTTCAATTCAGTCTGCTTTCAGATTTCATGAGAGTAACACTACGCTTCGACGTTGAATATTTTTATTCGTAATTTTAGCGCGTGGTTGCCACCTATATATGTAACAATGCCCAAAATGTCTGAGTATGAGTGCCAATTACAGTTTTTGGTTTTAAAAAAAGCTAATAATGCCCAATGCTTGTTGTGTGGTAATACGACCATTAACCATAAACAAATGAAAAAAACGCTCCACTCAGTGCAATTATAGAAAAGTGCTTCTCAGCGCGACGCACTAGGGCACACATTGCATACTTTATTTTATAATATTTTTTTTATCAAAAGAAATCGATAGAGAAATGTAAATGCTGGTTTATGCCCAAAAATACTTAATGAATAATATTTATAAGTTATACTCTATTTTTAAGACTAAATACCTACTTATATGAAACAAGTAA
Organism: Rhagoletis zephyria; assembly: GCF_001687245.7. Classification (NCBI taxonomy): domain Eukaryota; kingdom Metazoa; phylum Arthropoda; class Insecta; order Diptera; family Tephritidae; genus Rhagoletis; species Rhagoletis zephyria. The sequence continues at coordinate 18,885 of NW_016164856.1, read as the reverse complement.
TTTTTAGCAAGAAAAAAACCGACTTCAACTCTCATAAAAAAAAAAAATATATATATATATATCTCACGATCCACTGATCGGATCTTAACCAGATTAGTATGGGACCACCTCTGAGACACTACCTTTCCGATGCAAAAAGAATTATCGAAATCGGTTGACGTGGTCCAAACTTATGCGGTAACATACATAAAAAAAAAAAAAAAAAAAGATTCCGACGAACTGATAACCTCCTCCTTTTTTGGAAGTCGGTTAAAAAATAAGACCTAAACACCGTAACCATCTGGCCGGTCAGCATATAAAAGAATTTGTTCTAATAAAACGGAGCCCAGGTATTATACAAATGAGTTTACCTAATTTAAGTTTTTTTAAATTATACAAGTACTAAATTTTTCTTATGCAAAAGGTTGTATAAACTAATAGTATTAGTTACTAAAAACTTCCAAGGTTCATTATTACACTATAGGTATAAGCAAAATAGGCCAAAATACCCATGCACGAAAAATACCACTTTTAGTACATATATAAAAAATGCGGCAACCATAACTGAGCGCGACGCACTAATACCATGACAAAATGAGACTGTGTTGGTGTGCCCAGCTATGATCTACATGCAATGCACATTTAACGCATATCAGTTACACGACACAACCATGAACATATCGCCCACATCCTTCCCGTTTTCACTTAAAATTACTGATTTTCAATGTTGTGTGCCTGCAGTCTAAAAGTGAAGCAACATTTGGTGGAAATTTGTTTCAAAAAATCGTTGTCTTAAAATCAGTCTTTTTTGTTTTCTAATAAATTAGAAATTTTTGATAAACCTCGCTACAATCCTGTTGCATGTCTACTAAATTGCTCGAAGTTGGTCAAAGTTGCTTGAAAAAACGAAAACTTTCAAATTCTAATCAAATCAAATCAATTTGTGCTTGCTAATATATATTTGCTTACTTAATTGGCTCAAGCTTTCCGGCACGCTCAAAAGTTAAACAAAAGTAATATCTAAATTAAAAAGAAGTAAGAATGGAGGTCAAACGATATCCAAGTAATATATGCACATATGTACATACATACATATGTACATACATATATTGCATAGAAGCAACCAACTCATTCTAAAAATATAAAAGTTCATGGGGCTTGATTTAAGCAAATCGAACTAAGCACAAACATGTCCGCCGACCCAAGTCGAAGCTGCTGTCATTTAAGTAGATATGCATGTCTTTTATATATACCCAGTGGGAAAATGTAATGTATGGTAATCGAAAAAATAACAAGTAAAACAGCCGAAAATGCATCATTTTCCCTACGGCGATATCCTAAGAAAAGTATGGCATTCTATTTTGCATTACCTAGCATCGAATATGAAAAGTAATAGAGTCTGAAANCGCTTGCTTAGAGTGAAAAGTTGCTAAGTCCCTATTCAAAAATTGTGCAGGAGAGGAAAAAAACTTCTTAAAGCTTCTTCAAGTATTCAAGTATTTCACAAAACTTCGCAAAACTTTGAATACAACCTTTTGTCTGTTGAAGGCAATGCAACTGCATACGAATCAGAGGCATTCGATCTTTATTAAAAGATTTTATACTAGTTTGGACTTGCCGAATTTTCGGAGGTTTTTTTTGGAATTCACAAATTTCCCTTTCATTGAATATAAACGAGAAAACATAAAACAATGATCTTTATCCTTTTCAAAACGATGCATTTTTGATTTTTTCTAGCCTCCTGTATCAAAATATGAGTTTCCATGAAAAGCGGACTTAGCAACTTTTCACTCTAAGCCAGCAATATCGTATATACAACTAATCCCTTCTAGCCTAGTTCCCGTTTGCATAGTTATCTGATCATCTGAGGACTGGAACCTTTTCCACAAACGTTTTCGCAAAAATTGGATGACGGAAATCTTTAAATTTGCATTTCGTTAGAAAGGTAGCTAACAGCTGTAAATTTGAAGAAAGAAAAGTGGTAAGATCAAAATCTTATGAACAAAAAGAAATAATTTCGAAAGAGTTTTTAAAAATTCCGCTTCAGATGAGCTACGCTGGCCGTAGTGGTAAAAGTTTTCTAAAAACAAAAATGTGAAAGCATGAGGTGGAAAGAATATTGTAGAGGTAGAGGATAGGCTAGGCAAACGTGGCCAATGATAATCTTCAGTTTGTCGACTGACACAGAAATATTTGAGAGCAGATTTCCGCGATTTCTAGAGTTTATGGAACTCCAAACTGTAGTAAAAGGTCCTTATTAGCATCACCATATCAATGAAGGTCTTCAACTGGCATTGACACAAAGAAAAATGTTCAGGATGTTTTCCTTCTGAAATAATATTAGTCTGCTAGACAGCACAAAAGCAAAAATAGTTTTGCTGCTGATTTTAAAACCACATATGTAGTTACCAGTATCTTTAAACTATTTAGAGTGCATTTAAAACTCCATTTCGGTAGGAATTTTAGACATTAAAGCATAAAGTAGTTGGAATTGGTGGTAAAAACAAAATGGAACTGAAATGCATTTATTTTTCTTTTAAATTACTCCTTAAGTAAAAAACGCCGAGATACGTAAACTGAATTTTGGGTCGTAGATTACGGACCTGTATACCGTTTCCTGAAGGTAATTTTCCTAAGATATTTTAATTTTTATGAAGAAAAATTCAAACTTTAATAAGGAAACAAACAAAAAATAACATAATTTTTTTCCAAAAAATTAAGCTACTAAAGATGAAAATCTATGGATAAATAAACAACTTTTAAATGGTTAAATGAAAATTACGATATTACCCAGCAAACACAGTCTCTAACGTTAGAGAAATTTGGATTTCTACATTAGATAACTAGGGTAATTCTCTAATCGTTCTCGAGCCGATGACAAAATTAGAGAATTACATTAGAATTCGATTCGAGAACGATTAGAGAAACAGCGCGAATTCAAATAAATGTAAATAAACAATATTCCAAATGAATTACTCATAAATTATTTTTAAGTTCAAATAATTCATTATTATTTTATTGCAAATACATTTAATACAAATTTTACAAACAAAGCAAGGCAAGACAGCAGTTTGAAATTCACATTCGAATCCCATTAGAGATCAACATTGGAATACGATTAGAGAATTAATATTTTCTCGAGTCGAGAACTATGTCCCATTTTTGTTGAGATCGCTATGATTCTCGATAGTTTTTCGAGTCGTTCTCTAACGTTTGAGATTGGAGAATGTGGCTAGCCCTCCAATCAGTCTCTAATCGATAACTAACCTCAATGTTTGCTGGGTAGCGGCAGGAAATAATGTTACTCATACGCCATGTCGTACATGGCCTTACTCTGTACATACTCGTACATGGCATACATATGAGTAAATTTTTCCTTGTTAAAATTCAACAATGCAAACTTAAACTTAAAATATTTTGGATAAGTGAGGGTACATTCCAAAACGTCAAAATACAAAGAATCGGTCTCTTTTATTTCTAAACCTCGGTAGATTGTAATGCCAAATGTGCGCAGCCACAATTAGATGCTAGCTTGCAACTAGGTTCCGCAAGTTAGACTTTTTCTAGTGCGGTTCAGAAATAAAAGAGACGGGTGCTTTATAAGTATTTTGACGTTTTAGAATGCAGCATGGCTCATCTAGATCCGTAACCTATGACTCAAAATTAAGTTTACGTATCTTGGCGTTTTTTTGTGTAATTTTAGGGTCTCTACACTGTTGTGAATAATTCGTAATACATATGCTAGCGATAGCGATATCTACATATGTATTTTTTTAATTTCTTTGAAAAATTGTATAACAAAAAAGTTTTCGGATGTTAAATAAACCGTTGCTTTTCTACAAAGTCAGGATATCGGTTTTATTGGTGTAATTTAAATAAAATTGAATACATATAACATCTTAACACATGGCGCACATGTACAAATACACATAATTTTGACTGTGGGAAAAGAAATGAAAAACTCCGCATCAAAGAGTCAATGCATAACACCAAAAAAAAAGAACTGCACCGTCAGCTGTCACCAACAGCCACACAAAGTGTCACATGCATGCATACACATACATATACATATGTACATATGTACGTATGTATGGTTGGTCGCAAATATTGCATTGACTCTTTTGCTGGCTGTTTATTATTTTCGTTGATTTCCCGTAAATATTTTCTTTATGATATTGTAATTTTATACACAAAAATATTTTCCATCGTTCCACGCCTTCATTCCGCCCCCGCAGAACGACAGCAAAACCGCAACAACGATTTTCTCGATACGCAACGCCACACACAATTTGTATCTGGAAGCGTGCAAGGATGGCTTGCGATTGTATCTGGAACGAGACAGCACCACAGAAATGCTGCCATTGAAATTTAATTTATACGATTACCGTTGGCATCAAGTGGCCATCAGGTGAGTTGTGAATCGATATTGAATGAGTGCTTGAAAATATTTATTTTTTAATGGCAAAGGAAAGGAAGTGTAGGCTGGAAAAGCAACGTGCTGGCCGCTTTTCGGATTGACACTACGTAAAACACCAACACCAGTACTCCCGCTCGCGCACTTAGGAATTAGGAATGCATTCCATTAGTGGTGCTGCAAAATGTTTTGAACAGTATCACATAGATATTCACATACTAGTCGTGTTTCCATGGGTTATCCAACCCACGATCAATTCTCACAGGAACAGTGTAGATCACTTATGGCAGCAATAATTTTAAAACACTAACAGGAGAAAACACTAACAAAAGAAAATGAATTTTTAGCATGAAGGGGAATTATTTGAAAGAAGTTAAAATACACAATGGTCGAATTGTTTTTTGTGTATCCATTCATTTGTCAGTGTTACCAAACCGTGGTGCCAAATGATCAATGAAACAAAGCAAACAGAACGCATCATAAACTTAACCAGATCTTTAGCAGGGTGACAGGGTGCTAAATAAAGTCAATGAACATTATTACAACATTTTCAAAAGCGAAATAAAATCCCTTGACATTATTGCTCTTTCAAGCATTAAATTTGTGCAGCTTCGCGGCGGCCCACGCTGTATTGGCAACCAGGCCATTTTGCATCGGTGGCACAAAGTGTAAAGGCGGCCATGTTTTATTAGCTTTGAATTTAACAGTGTTCGCTTTATTTTTAAACGAAACATCAATCAATTCATCAATTGTTTTTCGTATTCCAGCTCATATTGTGCTTGGGTTTTCGCATGGTGGCTCATGATTGTGTTGGTTAATAGCACTGAGGATTTGGTAATAGGCTCTTCCATCTATGAAAACAACACTTACGGGACAATGTTAATTGTAACAACATGCATCGACATACTTCAAGCATTTTTTACGCTATTTCCGTTGAATTTCCAAATTTTTGTCGACTTTAACTCGCTTTTTAAAAGGTAATAATGTCAATTGATATTATTTCACATCACTATGCGCATAATTACCCTAATTATGAGTTGCACTCGATTTTCGATCTTCGCTGGTTACACTGGATCACAAATTTTTATTTTGTTTTTTTGTTCTCCAGACGTCACTATCCAATTTGTGTGCAGAATGTAATTTTGGTTGTTGTGAATACGTTTTCGAGATATTTGCAATTTACCGTTATTCAGCTTAAAAAAAGAGTGGTTCCACTTAATCATGTACATATATCTAACGAAACTGTGGTGTAGTGGTATGCAGTGCCCGCTTCCGCTCCGCAGGGCCTGGGTTCAAGCTCTGGTCAAAGCAACATCGAAAAAAATATAGAAAAAAGGTTTTTTCTTAACAGCGTTCGCCCCTCGGCAGGCAATGGCAAACCTCCGAGTGTATTTCTGCCATGAAAAATAGCTTCTCATAAAAATGCAATCGCCGTTCGGAGTTGGCGTAAAACTGTTGGTTCCTCCTCTTTGTGTGACTTAAGTAGGTTCACTGTATTATTAATTGAACAATTGTAATACGAAATTTGGCAAATCAATACCAATGAAATTTTCCATAAGCTGTGTATAAATCATTTTTCTATAGGCCTGATAGTTTCTGATAAATAATAAAAAATAACAGTTTCTGTGTAAATGTTTTGCACTTTTGTTAAAGTCTGTTCCTTTAGAAAAAAATTAAGCTACTAATAAAGAAAATCGATGGATAAATAAGAATGTAATGATTGGTCGTATGAAAATGCGCAAGGTTTTTTTGTATGAAATATGAGCAGAAAAGAGTGTTACTCATACGCCACGTACACCTGAGTAGGTGGAGTGTTTGCATCGAAAGCAAGAGGTGTCAGAAATTATTAGATAATTTCTCAGAAACTATCAGAGCTATCGAAAAGTGATGTACATACGGTGGGAATTTCATTAGCTTTCATTTGCCGTATCCCGTATTACGATTATTCAATTGGTTCGTAATATAAACATGATTAAGAAACCTCTCTTTTTTAACCTGATCTACGGTACATTGCAAATATCTCGAAAAGTTATCCATAGAAAAAAATGTCTCGATTGTTGGGATCACCGAGCAATTCTACATCGGTATTGGATAGTGTTCGTTAGATAGTGGCATCCATAGAACATTTTTGCTGTAAAGCAGTGTTATCGAATATCGTATTATGAGCTATGCAACTGTGTCGAAATTTTCGTTGAGTATCGAATTATCTGACGAACAGAATTTTGCTTTCGATGCTGTAGCGAAATGTAAGAAAATTGTGAACATTTTATGATTTTGCGTTTGTTTTCTTACGTTTTGGCGGCTAGATACTAATTTTAAAAAAACCTTTTATTAATTTCATGCAGGTCTTATGTCGTGAATACTAAAAACAATATAGAAAGACTGGCTTCACTTATGAAATAAAATCCCAATACTCAGTTGGTACGATCTCTGAGAACAAAATAGTGGAGCCATGTCAATTGACGTTAATCTTGTTACCTGTCACCCTCTAGCAGGATCATATCGTTGTTGTTGTATTTAGGTGTAAAATTTTGATCCGAATGCCGATTATTCGCCACAGGAACCCTGCTCCTATCTGTTAAATATTTATCGGCATTTTTCATCTTGTTGTGCCTCAGCTTTTTTCTTTTCCTAATCGAGTTCAGATAAAGGCACGAGTATTTTAAGCTGGACATATTTAAAAAGCGAATGAATGGTTCATTATTAACCCGTTCGAAACCAGTAAATGCATGTACTGGACCTACCAAAACAACGGTAGGGTAGTTACACATCCACACCCATATGCAGCCCACACGCGTGCCTTCGCACTGCCACACACCGGCATATCCTGGCCACTCTGTCCACATTTAGCGCCACTGAAGCAATGAATGCACGCACTGAACCTTTAACTTTTTCATTGCTTCGCTTTATTATTTCCCTTTCAATATTTTACTGTTGTGCAAATTGACCTCTTTCGCGTTGTGTTGGACTGTGGCAACTTCATTCTGTTAGCCATTTCGTTGTTATCCATTTATGTATGTGTATATTTTTATAAATAAATACGTATGAAACTATGTATTTAATTTTTTTTTATAGCCCTTTAAATTAATTTTATCTCTTTCACTTTATTTTTTCATACGTAAACGTTTCGCACTGCTTCCCGGCACTCGCCATTCATATCGTCCAATTGCAGTATACAAAATGGTGATTTCATTTCCATTTATGTCGATTGTTCCTGGACAAATAGTTTTGTCGTGTCGAAGCGGCTGTACACGCTGCCTCTAAACGCTGATGTGGAAATTGGACGCGGCTTTAATGTGAGTATTGGGACATTTTATTGCACAAACGGCGATGTTAACCGCTGTTTTATTGTTTTTGTTATCACAAGTATTTTCTTATTCTGACCAATATATGTATGTATGTACATATACTTAAATATTTCAATTTCTTAACCCTTTAACGCAAAAGTGGTTAAATTGATTCCGATTTGGAACTTTATTTCTTTTAAAATTCGCACCACTTTAAAAGAATTCGTTTGGACCCACACAGAGACCAATGACACTAGACAACCTCAAAGAAAAAAATCCTGCAATGCGACCGGAGAGGATCCTCCAAGAATCTTCCGTCTCTACTATAATTCGAAGAGGTCGAGGTTTATGTACATAAATGCATATCTGTGAACTTTTGACAAAACAACTTCTGCGCTTTCCGTATTTGGGAATTTGGAGTAAATTATAAGGAACTTCCATTTAAAAGATTTACATTTTTATTTAACTTTCATCAAGATAGCAGCTTAAGCTACTATTAATGATTAAAAATTAGAGTACCATTCGCGAACTCAATGAATTAAATACTGCTGTGAAGAGAAATGTCCACAGATATGTATGTATATGCCGTCGCCTGGATAAAAGATTGTCGTATGGTACTTTCGGCCAGTTTTAGGAAATCGCGATTGAAGTTTGGAATGCAATTGCTCAAAACGTGACAAAGCATTTTCTCCAAAGTCTCGGATAATGTTACAAGTTCACGAAATTCTTAATTTATTTTACATACACTGCTGGAACAAAGTATTGGCACAGCAAATTTTGCACAATATATGCAACAATTTTTATTCTAATATATTTCCGCCAATTTTGTATAAAAATATGGTTCATTCAACAACAAAAAACATAACAATATAATTCCTAAACTTTGTGCAAAATTCGAAAAAATTCAGCAAATTTTCGTCAAAATTTTCAACTTTTTAATCAGATTTTTTAGATTTTTTTTGAGTACGCAGTTTTGCAGCCCATTAAATTCTAGTAAAAAAATGCAAGTTCGGAGTTAGTCAAAAATTTTTGAAAATTTTTTTTGCTGAAGGTGTTTTGCATTTTCTCCATATAAGCATTTTTGAAAAAAAATTTTTGTATGGAAGAGACTGCGTGAAAAAAATTGCCAAAAAATCAACGGTAATTCAAAACCCCAAACCTTAGAAATATTCATAAGTAAGATTATGCATTTGTATAGGTTGTGCATACGTACATGAATGCAAATTTCATGTTTTTTCTTGTTCATATTTTTTATTTATTTTTGCTCTCAAAACCAATAACCACCAAAGGGCGAGCTGCAACAGTTGCTGGTGCTGCCCGATAACCAGGAACGGCAGCAATGCTCCAATAAGCGGACGTCCATAAATGAAGTGAAACGCTACATTATCGACACGTTCATCGATGATTACGGTAATTAATTGGCGGCGTACGGATAATTGAAATGCGAGCAAATAACCAAAGGCAACAACAAACAAATAGAAAAACATATACATACTGCACTAATTTATACGTACATACATACATACATACATTTATACTTAACGCATGAATGCACGACGACATATACATATATGTATATACATACATTACATATGTATCTACATATATTTATGTGTAATGCAGTAAGTATTTAGATAATTTCAAGTGATTGAAAAAATAAAAAAATAACAATTAATTAATAATTAAGAAGCTCAGTGCGTCGAAATGGNAGATAATTGAAATGCGAGCAAATAACCAAAGGCAACAACAAACAAATAGAAAAACATATACTGCACTAATTCATACGTACATACATACATACATACATACATTTATACTTAACGCATGAATGCACAACGACATACATATATATACATACATTACATATGTATGTACATGCATATATTTATGTGTAATGCAGTAAGTATTTAGATAATTTCAAGTGATTGAAAAAATAAAAAAAATAACAATTAATTAATAATTAAGAAGCTCAGTGCGTCGAAATGGACGTAATTTAGATTTAATATTGTGATTCATGTGTGTCCTAAATAAATTCGAATAAAAGTTAAGTATGAAATATTTGTTATACAAAAAAAAAAAATAACAATTAATTAATAATTAAGAAGCTCAGTGCGTCGAAATGGACGTAATTTAGATTTAATATTGTGATTCATGTGTGTCCTAAATAAATTCGAATAAAAGTTAAGTATGAAATATTTGTTATACAAAAAAAAAAAATAAGTAGATCAATGCAGTAGTATTATTGATAGTACATACATACATACATATATGCATGTATCTATAAGTGTGTGCGAGGGAAAATGGAAAAGTGTGAAAATTTAAAACGATCGAAGTATTTAAGCAAACTTTGACATAAAACAATAACTACAAATTAAATATTCTAGCTGTAAGTATTTATTTGAAAAATTTATACAAATTAAATACATAATTAGAATACACAGGCGTGCGTATATACATATACATACATACATATGCAGACATAAGCGCTTTCATATTACATGCATATGTACATATATTAAAGTTTATAGAGAAATTCTTACTTGTGAACTAATACTAGAATGCTACCAGTTTGCGTTTCAGCCCAACTAGTGCACGTTCTATCCCTTTTCAATGTTAGCCACTGGTATTTTTAACACGTCGGTGTCCTACAGGATGTGAATAAATTAATAATATGTTTAAAACAAATGATCTGTGACCCAATGACCTGCAGTGAATAAAATAATAAATTTTTTATAAAACTTTCGTATATGAGGCATTTTTTTCATATCGGACACCAAATTTGAACATTTTTCTAAAAATATTATTTATTAATTCACTGCAGTTCATTAGGATAGCGCACCTTTTGTTTAAATTGTTTTTTTAAATTTATATAAAATTTTAAAACCGGATTTACCTTTAGAATATGCAACATTTTTATAAAGAACTATGAATATTAAACAAACAAAAGGAAAACTGTGCATTCTGAAGATCGAAAGGGTGCGTTATTCAAATGGCTGGAGTGTATGTAATTTTGCTCGCGGCGCTCCAACAATCGCAATAGCCGAAAGAGAAATAATTACATTGACTTATATTGATTTAATTTAAATAATCTTTACCACCTCCAAGCGAATTCGAACCCGCTATCTTAGCCAAACCTTTCACTGCAGAGTAAAGTAAATGGATGTGTATAATGTGTGTATGTATATATGTAGCGCAAAAGTGAAATGTTAAACATTTTTCGTCTTACTGTAATTCTAACATTAAAACTTCTCTCTGAGAAAATATTATTTGACCATATGAAAATGCTAAATCATCATGAAAAAAGCTGGAAGCGCACTAAGTGTTTAAGTCCAATGGATTCTAACTATCTACATTTTCTAGTTAATGGATTAAAATCTCCATTTTAACTTTTAGTCCTATCTTTTTTTTCGCCCATTGGTATAACTGAGAGACTCTAAGAAATTGGATGCATTCAAATAGAAATTCCAATACATATGTATGTATATCACCTACTCACACACACACACACGAAATAGTTATAAGAATCTAAGTTGTTTGTTGGTTGGCTTTCATTGTGGATCAAGTTGGTTTGCTTCCTTCCCAGTTGGCTGGATTTGTCGTTTGCCGGCCGACCAACTTCCGCGAAACAAAGGCAGCATTTGTCAACAATAAGCATAATTATAAGGAACAAAAGAATACAAAGTAGTGTACAATAATTGCCAATACTACAATAAGTGAAGAAGAAATGAGAGATAGAAATTAGCATTCATAGAAAATGGATAAAGTATAAAAAATAAAGTTAGATATATACATACATACACACATACATACTCATGAACATATGTATAATAGACATACGCATATATATATATACATATATATAATATACTCGTGCAAATGGGTAAGTATATGTGCATATTTGCTTAAAATACGAATAAGAAAATTTATCTAATAAAAAATTAAAAAAAAATATATAAATTAAAAATTTTAGTTTCTTTTAATTCAATCGGTAGTGACTAACGATTAAAAATTAACCATTAAAATGTAATAGCGATTAACGATTAAAACTAATTAATTAATCGTTATTCGACGCTTGTGATTACGATTAATTAATTTTAATCATTAGTCGTTAATTCAATTAAAAAAATATCTGACTAAATGGTCTAGTTTGTCCGAATTTGAAACCAAACACCCGTTATAGTTATTCTTTTGGGTTTCACGCTTATAAAACAGATAATACATATATAAAATTATAATTATTTTTATTATTAGTACTACATAAACTGGAAAATTTTTACAACCCAACGCACATGTGCACAGAGATATTAAAACCTAGTTTACATAACGTCTGTTGGTAATAGATCACAATCAAAATGCACACCAAATGGCTTAGATTGGGGAGGAAAACGATCTTAGCCATACCCGATTAACTGGCCTTGTGTCTACAAGAAAATTCCAACATAAATTAATTAATCACCAAACCTACTTAATCAAATTAAGGGTTAATGATTAAAAATAATATTTTTTTTATAATCACGGCTACGATTAACTGTTTAATCAGATTTAATAAAATTATGATTAACTGGAATCGGATTGAATTTAATCGAATTAACTAATTGATGAAAAAGTCAATCGATTAGTGCCAACACTGATTGGTAGTTTAAGCTCCCGTCTCGACTTTAAAAGCTAAAGGTAAAATTAAAGGACGAAAAATCTTCGAAAAGAAAATGCCATTAAACTCTTGAAATTCTATGGAATGTGGATATTCATGCCATATGCTAAAAAGTTGAATGTATTTTTTTATTGAAAATTACTACTATTTATAAATGGGAACGTTTTGAGAGTGAGTGTGTGAGTAAGTTTGTTGCTCTTTCAGGCAAGACCACTGGACGAATTTAGATAAAATTTGACACGGAAATAGCCGACGGCCCTGTAGAAAAGGCACTTTAAACGAAATTTTACAATTTTAATGTCAAACGAAACAGTTTTAAGAATAATTTTGCTTCATTTCTGAACGTATGGAACAAACTTTTTTGTTTACTTTTTCTTTAAAACGATCCTGATAATATGTTGCCGTATAAATATTAATAACACGTTATATTTATTCAATTGTGAGGTGGGATTATCTGGAATGTATAAAAAAACTTTACTTTTTTTACGTGTATATTCAAGAGGCACCGAATATCCGATAAAGCCCGTATAAGATAAAATATTGTAATAAAGATGGAATCCATCTGATTCTTATGAAGTTTGGCTTTGCTTCAAAGACGCAGAATTACTACCAACATTTTGCGAAATACTTGAAGGAAATTGATATGAGAAGCTTTTTCCTCTCCTTTAACTTAGCAACTTTTCATCTAAGTTAGCGATATTTATTTTATTGTACACTCACTCAAATTACACGCTTTAAATACAATCATGTCGCAATTTTCTCGACGAATATGCATCGCATGAATCCAACTTAGGGTAATTATAAAAAGCACAAAGCAGCTCGCATTCACCAACATCTGAATATGCTCTGTCCAACCTACATTTATACGTATGTATGTATGTTTTACTGGCAGGTTCCATAATTACCGATTCATCAGCGTGCATGTCGCTTAATCTTAATTACCATTAGCTAGTTTTCATTGCCTATTGTGCGTGCATGCATACTTACGTACCTAAGTACATACACTTGTGATCAGCTAATTAAGCCAGCAACATTTTGATCAATTTTGGCTATTTTGCTTTGGTTTATTTAATGTTTATTATTTTTCCATAAAAGTCTAGCTCATTATACAACAAACACCATATAAATCCAGATTTAAAACTTTGTGCAAAAATTATGAAAAATCTCCAAAGTTTCTGCTAAATTTTCATAAATTCGAAAATTTTTTTTGTATGGAAAAAAATGCGTCATGAATTCAGAAAAAAAAAATATTAAAAATCAACACGATTTTTTAGCAACTTAAGACTTGCACATTATTGGCCTAGAATTTAATGGGTTATTAAACTGCATACTCAAAAAAATTCTAAAAAATCTGAATAAAAAGTTGAAAATCTAGCTGAAACTTTGCAGTTTTTTCATAATTCTTGCACAGAGTTTGAAATCTAGATTTACGTGGTGTTTGTTATATAATGCGCTAGACTTTTATGGAAAAATAGCCAAAATTGATCAAAATGTTGCTGGCTTAATTAGCTGATCACAAGTGTATATACAACATACTTGTACACGCCCGCATATCATTGTGTTACACTTTTCCTCGGAACGGAAACACTGAATGTCAAATTTCAATTCAAACATTTATTGAGTTGAGCTGCTGAACTCAAGCGAACAACAACAGCGACTGTCGTGCAGAAAAAAGTGCAAACTAGTCGGTAAATGTACCAGTGCCGGTATATTTGCAATGGAGACCAGAATAACACTAGACGCAACAAAAACTAACGGTACTTGAGATTTCGTAAACCGACCTTCTTCAGTTTTCAATCTTGAGTGAAGTTGGTTTTGTATTGTTTTCGGGGAATAAGTACGAGGAAAATAAAAAAAACCTTGAAAACCAAAAACCACTCCTTGTAATTTAATTAATCATTCATGTTTTCGCAACTTCTTTTGATTGAAAAGCGAACTACATATTTGATGAGTAAATTTAGGGAGCAGTAACTCCTGGCTGGGATGTAATTTTGAACATTTACGATTTGCTTATCTACCGGCGGGCCCATTTTTAAGAGATTTTTAATGGTATTTTATCATTTAACGACCAACAACAAAGGCTCTACGCAAAGCACCAGTGTAAACATCATTCGAAACACCTCCAAACAGAAGCAAAACTTTATTTAATTTATTCATTTGTGTATGCCAAGATAACAAAAATCATTATGACGCTAAGACACACAGCATCGTGAAGTATGCCGCAATTTGTTGAACAAGTCCATTCTTGCACGCTTTGTTGCTATTGGCGGTTAGCTACATATGTATGTAGACAATGTCCTCATCAACCTTCGCAGACGGTTTGTATTTCAGTGTGTACAGCCTGATTGAGTACTGCTGTCATTAGTACTACTGTTGAATGGAACTCGAGACTAAATTTGAGGCAGATGCCAACAGCGGGCGCCCAGCGCTGGTAGGCCAAACGGTTGCAAGGCGTCAAATTTTTCACCGGCTGGCTGGAACGATGGCGTAGCTGCAGACGGCAGGAAATTCATCACGGTGTTTGACACGACATTACCTGTCGTATTCGCCATCTCGTACAACTGGTCCCCGCTCTCCCAGTTACTGGCATAATAGGCAACTAAAGAACGTGGTTTGCTTTACATTTGCCCAGCCCTTCGGCGTTCGACTCTGGCACTATGCCGGTAATCGCTGCTGTTCGCCGCCGTACAAGTCCTAACTGGAGTAGCGACAGTATTTCCACAACTGAGAATTGCTCGCGGTGGCGGAAGGTAAAACGGAAAACGCTCATCTGCGGCTGGTAATGGTGCAGGAAATTATGGCACTTTGTTTCCGCAGTTGAATGAGTGAATGGCATGTAGATGAAAAGACTTTAAGCAGCATTTACATTTCCTATGAAATGAATATGAAATCTGTCGGAATGAAGCCAGCCAAATCTGAAACTTTGTCTTTAACTTCAGGCGTTAGACTTTAAATCAACCATGCGAAATTAAAAGCATAAGTAAAAATGAGGTAATGTGTGCCCATTTTTTTATCGCCAGTTAAAAAACAAACGGTTCACGGATGCCAGAGTTCGGGCAGCTGACGTCAGTTGACCCGTCGCCTTGCCTTGGCTTTCCCCTTTTTGTGTTCCAAATTAGTGTCATTCTTATGCCATCCATCCTCCTATGTCAATTGCCTTTTTGCTTGTTAAATAATCTCTTTGTACCTCGGCCAAGCTTATCGAAGTTAATCGAGCTCCTACACCTGCGAACGGTATGGTTTAAATGCGGCTTTTTGTTCTTCCGTTGCCAGTAGTCAAAGGGAGTCTAATAAATTTACATTGGAATGAGCGGCATTTTCTCTCATCCTCCTCGCTCACTACATATCGTGATGAACTTTGCCCCATTGTCGATTGCTTTGTTGTTGGTTCAGTTTTTATCAAGTTTTATACATTCTTTTTGTGGCTCATCTACGTCATACCCCACAGCCATTTTGTTACATACTTCAAAAAGAGAGAGGTTATCAATTCGATGATACAAAAAATTCTTTTACTTACATATTTAGATATGTACATATGTATCTAAGTACATATCAATTAAAGTAGCTTAAGTGAGTTTAGAAGGTTTGAGTCTGAATTACAAAATAATCAGTTTCCCTGGAAATGTGTATTAAGCTTCTATTAAAAAGGACATCTTGAGCTAGACCTTTGGCTACCATGGTAAATATATGAATGTAACAAGTAATGTTTAAGCAAAAAACAAAACCGACTTCAATTCTCATATAAAAATTTAAGATTGTCGTTAATTCCTTCATGATCCAATGATCGGATTTAAACCAAATTAGTGTGAGACCACCTGAGGTAACACATTTCCTTTAAAAATGAGAATTATAGAAATCGGTCAACGTGGTCTAAGGTTACGCGACAACATACATTAAAAAAAAATCCGAGGAATTGATAACCTACTCCTTTTTGTGATCTCGGTTAAAAATATATCATTTTTTATTATTTTATTATACTTTTTGATTTAATGCCTTTTTTGCTAATGCATAAAATCAATTTGCCAACAGATCTGCACGTTCGTTCCATTTTCAAAAACGAAGTGTCAGATTAAAAAGCTTGACCTGTAGAGGTCAATAATAGAGGTTTATTTGTTTTTTAAGAGTTGCCACCTGTAAAAAAATTTAATTCAAATTTTTTAATAAGCTAAATGAATTATTAAGGGTTGGGGATCAGTCGGAATGTGTGTGAGAAGGGTTTATTTCTTAGCTACATGTAGAAGGTTGCCATCTGTTAAAAAAATCAAATTCCATTTGAATTAAAGGTTTTAGGTAATTCAAATAGGTAGGTATCACCATATGGGAGTCAGATGAAAGAGGTTGAAGAAGGTTTAATTATTATATTATTAAAATTAAATTTTATTTGACACCTCACTTTTGAAAATAGAACGAACTGTATGTACATAACTATGTCATTGTTTAATTGGCTCACATGCAGCCGAACTGAGAGTCCTTGGAACGATTTTTAGCACGAATTGGTTTTAGGGGAATAGGGTGTGCTCAAGCCACCAAGCGTTATCACACCTAAGCGTGTCCTGAATGGACAACCGTATCTATCTAACCTAACGTAATGCATATGCCATATACATAACGCACACCTAGATCGAAAGTGCGATATATTCAAAAATAATAATTAAGACAATTTTTTTGCATAAATGAATGCAAATATTTTTTTCTTTATGATTATGTGCATGCACTAACTTGTTTTTGCATTAATTGCTTTGAATCTGTACGATCCACAAGCAGCTATATTTCCCAATCTGAATTTAGATTTAGCGCATTTTAGATCTATGTATATGTATCTATAGCTGTGCGACATGTATGTAGTAACCCTGCAGGTAGTTCCGTACTAGGTCTTTATCCCCAAAAAGGAACTAGTCCGATAGGAACTAGATCCCCACCAGACCAAAATCGGCGAAAAGTGGTACTTTTAAGAAACTAATTTTTTCAGTTTTTTTGACCAGAAATCTATATCTAAAGTGACGAATTTAGAAATGGTTCGGAACTATAGAAAAAGGGATGCAGAACGAACTAGATCTTATTTGTCGAATTTAGAACTATTTCGGAACCATGGAATAAGGGATGCAGCGGGGGGCTTGTTTACTTTACATAGATATGTGTTCGGCGGCTTTTTCGTTCAAATACGCTTCTATTCTGTGCTTCGCAGATGCTATTTCATAGTTTGGTAATACAAAACAAAGCTTTGTGTTAACATTTCAACATCTTGCGACAGTCTGGAATCTAATAAATAACAGCGAGCACCTCTGCAAACTCAGCTACAGCTAAATGTATGTAAACGTACATTTCTTACAATCATTCAAACAAATTTAATTTCAAATTGAAAAAACGTTTCTTTGAAAATAATGTAAAATCGCACACGGAAGAACCAAAAAGATTGAAAAATCATGATACTTTTTTCTTTCGTCTGTCGATTTTAGAACTGGTTCGGAACTATAGAATTTAGGACTAGTTCGGAACTATCGAAAAAGGGATGCAGCGGGGGGCAATTGACACTTCCTAGGACATCGCCATGTTAAATTCGCCAGTTGCTTGCATGCAAAAGAGATTTATCGCGAACCAGTACTGGGTCTAAATGTACTAGAAGCGCCCCAGTTCAGAACTAGAGATTTTCCCCACAGGGAATATGAACGTACATCATACGAGTTTAAATTTTTTCTCTAACCGCATTCGCCTCCCGGCAATGACAAAGCTCCGAGTATTTTTCGGTCATGAAAAAGCTTCTCAGAAATTATAAAAATGTACGAAATAAGTGGTTTTTACTTAAAATTATATTCGAAAGACTTCTAGTGTGCAGAAACACAAATCACTAAGGTTTAATGCATTGTTTTTCGAACCGGTGGTATTATTCGCAAAAGTAGGTTTTTCAAGCACTTAATTTTACTGCTCTTCCTACAGAAATGAGTATTTTTGCGCTGTCAGTATCATTCTCATACAAATTAACATCTTGATCCTTTGTCAAATCACTCGAGCGTACCAGTAGTCGTACATGGCCGCGCATCCTTGCCTATACAGGCAGTAATATATGTATGTATTAAACTCCTGCGCAATTCCATTTAAAGGGCCTAACAAGACATCCGATCGCCGCGCAAATACTTTCCCTCCTTTACTCTCATCGCTCGGGTCAAGTGTGAGTAAGCATAAACCAGATTCTGCAAGCGTACGTAAACTACCGATCAATAGCAACACGCGTAGAATATTTACTTTGCCTTCCGCAACTACTGCGAGTAAAAGGTATTTGACAGTAGAGTACTCTACTGGTAGTACTTGAGTATTTTCGAAGAAAACATACATTTGTGGCAAGAATGATAGAAGAATTTTCTGGATCGCGCATTTGTGGTATCTGAAAAAAACTAAGGACAGGAATGTAGTGGAGCGATGAAGAGAGCGACGAGCAAAACGTACTTTCAACTAAAATGCTGATATACATACCTAAGTACCTATGTATGTATGTATGTGCATAGATACGTACATATGTGCATAGATACATACATATGTGCATAGATACGTATGTGCAT